>NW_015162015.1:124152-202203 GCF_001447785.1 Gekko japonicus | reverse complement strand
GGACTGGTCCCTGTAGTCTGGAGGGGATTTGTAAGTCCAGGAGATAGCCAGGACCCATTTGGAGGCTAGCGACCCTAGAAATGCCAGGGTTCCCAGCATGTAGCACCGATCCAGTTCTCCTCTCTGTCAATGCAGTGGGATCTAACTTTGCATGTTGGGTGCCCTGTATATTTCTGTAGAGAGGAGACTTCTGGGATAGGTTCCTGTTTTCCCCTAGCTTTTATGCTCCCCTGGGCCTGTGCCGTATCTCAGCGCAAACACAAAGGAAGCTATCTAAAGCTATGTCTGAGGCCTGTACTCAGGAAGCCCAGATGTTTCTGAGCCCAGCAGTGACAGACAGCTGCCCTTTTGTTTTCAGCAAGCCCTCAAAACAGGGATGGGGAAACTGGCTTGGTATGCAGAGTTGTGTCAGAAATGCATTCTGGACTGGGAACAGTGTGTGACCAGGCGTACACTAGTGGTACAGAACATCACTTGCCTATCCTTTTCATGACTGGTATCATATTATTTCTGTCATTCCTGAAAAGTGTACCGCTCTACAGTCTTTCTGGATGTTACCATCACAAGCTTCCGACTTAATGGCAACCTGAGGAATTAATGACCTCCAAGCCTTGCTCAAGCCTCGGAGGCTGTCATTGTCCCGCTGCCTTCAGCTTTTCCAAGCATTATTGTCTTTTCCAGTGACTCTTGTCTTCTCACAATGTGGCCAAAGTGCAATAGGCTCAGTTTAGTTATTTTAAATGGATCCACTTTGTCCCTGTCAGTGTTCTTCCTTGTCCAACTTTCACACCCTTACATAATAATGGGGGCTATTTGAATTATCTTGATCTTGGTCGCCACTGACACATCCTTACACTTAAGAATCTTTTCTAGCTCCTTTATAGCTGCCCTTCCCAGTCTCAATCGCCTTCTGATTTCTTGCTTTCAGGCTCTCTTTCGGTTGACGATGGAGCCAAGGAACAGAAAATCTTGAACAATTTCAATTTCTTCGTCGTCAGCCTTAAAGTTGTGTAATTCCGTAATAGTCATTACTTTTATCTTCTCGATGTTGAGCTGTAATCCTGTTTTGGCGCTTTCTGCTGTTTTAAAAGCAGACTGACACTGTTTGCCCAAAGCCAGAGCACTCTCCCAGAGCCTCTTTCTAGATCCCGTTTTATTTATTTCCACAACGGGCCTTATTTCTAGTCTAAATATAATTCAGCTTTCGTTATGATATGTTCCGCATACAGATTGAACAGATAAAGAGTTAAAATAATCCTTGTCTGACACCTTTCTGAATTTGGGCTACTTTTACTATATTTTTAGTATTTGGGCAATCTGGCAACTGAAATGGCTGGTAGCAGCAAAGTTCTTTGTTTAAACATGGTTTTTAACAAAAAGTATGAGAGGCAGGAGGAAGGCGTGCCTACAGTATCTTTCACACTTTTATCTGCTCAGAAGCTCAGAGCAGCCAGTGTGCACGGTTGTAGGCCCTTTCTGGAGCAGGATAAGCTGTGAGAGAGTCCCCAGCACAGTATCGCCCACTGAGCTACATGCCCGGGGGATCGGTAAAACCTGGCTCTCCCTGGTCCTCGTTTTCATGACTGGTATCATATTATTTCTGTCGTTCCCGAAAAGTGTACCGCTCTACAGTCTTTCTGGATGTTACCATCACAAGCTTCCGACTTAATGGCCACCTGAGGAATTAATGACCTCCAAGCCTTGCTCAAGCCTCGGAGGCTGTCATTGTCCCGCTGCCGTCAGCTTTTCCAAGCATTATTGTCTTTTCTAGTTACTCTTGTCTTCTCATAATGTGGCCAAAGTGCAATAGGCTCAGTTCAGTTATTTTAGCTTCTAGCGAGAGTTCAGGCTTGATTTGATCTTGAACCCATTGATTTGTCGTTTTGATGATCCATGATATCCATAAAAACTCTTCTCCAACACCACATTTTAAATGGATCCACTTTGTTGTCTTTCTGGATGTTACCATCACAAGCTTCCGACTTAATGGCAACCTGAGGAATTAATGACCTCCAAGCCTTGCTCAAGCCTCGGAGGCTGTCATTGTCCCGCTGCCTTCAGCTTTTCCAAGCATTATTGTCTTTTCCAGTGACTCTTGTCTTCTCACAATGTGGCCAAAGTGCAATAGGCTCAGTTTAGTTATTTTAAATGGATCCACTTTGTCCCTGTCAGTGTTCTTCCTTGTCCAACTTTCACACCCTTACATAATAATGGGGGATATTATGGTATGAATTATCTTGATCTTGGTCGCCACTGACACATCCTTACACTTAAGAATCTTTTCTAGCTCCTTTATAGCTGCCCTTCCCAGTCTCAATCGCCTTCTGATTTCTTGCTTTCAGGCTCTCTTTCGGTTGACGATGGAGCCAAGGAACAGAAAATCTTGAACAATTTCAATTTCTTCGTCGTCAGCCTTAAAGTTGTGTAATTCCGTAATAGTCATTACTTTTATCTTCTCGATGTTGAGCTGTAATCCTGTTTTGGCGCTTTCTGCTTTAACCTTCAGCAGTAGACATTTCAAGTCTGTTTTTCTACCAGTAATACGGTGTCATCTGCATATCTCACATTGTTAATGTTCCTTCCACCAAGTTTCATTCCACCTTCATCTAAATATAATTCAGCTTTCGTTATGATATGTTCCGCATACAGATTGAACAGATAAAGAGTTAAAATAATCCTTGTCTGACACCTTTCTGAATTTGGGCTACTTTTACTATATTTTTAGTATTTGGCCAATCTGGCAACTGAAATGGCTGGTAGCAGCAAAGTTCTTTGTTTAAACATGGTTTTTAACAAAAAGTATGAGAGGCAGGAGGAAGGCGTGCCTACAGTATCTTTCACACTTTTATCTGCTCAGAAGCTCAGAGCAGCCAGTGTGCACGGTTGTAGGCCCTTTCTGGATCAGGTTAAGCTGTTAGAGAGTCCCCAGCACAGTATCGCCCACTGAGCTACATGCCCGGGGATCGGTAAAACCTGGCTCTCCCTGGTCCTCGTCTAACACTCCAACGATTATGTTATAAACCACCCTGGAAATATTGAGGAATATTTATAAATAAAAAAATACAGTGATTGAGTCACTGTGATAATTGGGGCTATATTTTACTCCAGAATTCATTCATATATGACAAGGAAAATAAATTCAGCCTTAAATAGTGATCGAAGACTGTACTAAAACTAATTACTCTGCTACAGCCAAATCTGGCACCTTAAAGACTAACACATGTATTGTGGCATAAGCTGCTTTTAGCAGAGCCTGCTTCATCAGATGCATGAATGCATGAAGTCTTGCGTTCACTCGGCAGAGGGAGATACCTAACGCTTCAAAGAGCAAAAGGGAGGGGTGAGCTAATTACCGAAAGAGGCCAGGCCCAGTTTTCTAGGGCACACTGTGTAACATCACATTGCAAAATGCAGATGAAAGCAAAATCCAATCAAAAGAGTGACTGTTGATGAGGCAGTTTCTTTCTCTAGTGAGATAAACGGCCCAAGTTCTGATGTCCAAGCATGGAAGTGTCGAATCTGCATATGAATTCCAGCTGAGCAGTGTCTCACTTGCGTCTTCCTTTGAAACTCTTCCCTTACTGCCGTCTTGAAGTCTATTATTGAGTGTTGGGGGTGTGTGTTTTAAAATGCTTCCTTTTGCTTTCTAAATGTTTTGAATTTTTATTGTCTGATTCGTGTTCACTAAATTGTAGCCTGTTTGTATCATCCTCACAGCTTTTGTTTATATGACATTTAGTTGAGCAGTTGTCACAGCATTACAGAGTCCATGAATGTCCCTTTGCGTGTAATCACTTTTCTTTTCGATGCACTCATGACTTTTATAAAGCTGAAGCTGCTTTGTATAGTGGAACTGTGCATAATAATCTTGTTTCTGCAGGAGTTTTACTGCTAAGTCCCGTATTAAAAGTGATACTAATGTCCACGAATATTTTCAAAACATGTCGGACCAATGAGACATTCCCCTCTACATGTATGGACTTAATGCAGACAGCAAAGTTGGTTGACTATTGTCTGAACAGCATTTCTCTTCCCTGAGGAAGATGAATCAGTTCTCACTCTTAGAAATGGGAAAGAGAAAATTCTTTCTCTTATTCAAATATCAGAGCCAGGAATGTGACAAATTGCATCCTTTCCACCACAGAGAATATGTCAACCACCATAGCGCCCCAGACCATGCTGTTGGTGTTTGTCTACTCACTTGCAAGCTATCAAGAGCAAAAGGATTTTACAAACACTTTGGCATTTTAGCAAGAAGTTGTCACTGATGGATTTTGGAGAGAAATAACCATGTATAACTTGTGGATGGGGAAGTGGAAGACCTAACAACAGACAAAACCCTCACACTTAATGAAACCTGCAGAGCAAAGCATAGATTTCGTGTTAATATAGATATCTGTTATGTGCATTTTTTACAAATTAACACACACATTGCAAGTATACCAAATAACAGTACAGCTCTTTCATTGTTCCAGTATCACAAAAACAAATGACACACACCAGTAGGAAATACTGTAAACTGGAGTTGTTAACTGCTGACTTCGGAAATTATAAACAGGGTTGGGTTGTTGTTGTTTTCTTTTGAATTTTAATTGAAAATTGTTACTTAACCTGTTATTTATTTATTTAAAACATCTATAAACCAGCCTTTTCCAGAAATAACATGGAAATACTTGATTTCATATTATCTGTATTTGGTCATGTGAGATGATCATTCTCCATGCTTTAACTATAGGTTTTTCATATATCAAGAATAAGCACAGAGTTTTCAGGAGTATTTTTGTTGTATTTTGAGTGGGGGCATTTGGGGCATTCCTTTTGCACGATGGAAAAATATATTTAAAACTTTTTCATCTTCTTCGTGGTCTCTGTGCAGTCCCACATTTGGGTTTGGTGCCTGCGCTCAAACCCGGCCTTGGAGAATACAAGAGCTAGCCTCTGGTGTTTTGGCACACTCTTCTCCCGCACTCTGAGGAGCAGGCATCGACTGAGGAGAAAGCGCTCTCCCTCTCAGTTCCTTCTTGACCGCTGCATTGTTCACACCTCACTGAGATTCCTCTCCCTCAGCTTGAGATTCCTCAGCCTTTTCTCCTCACCCTCTTTGTTTTATCCTTCATTTTCTGTGTCTGAATTTTTTTAAAAAATGCTTTTCTGTGAGTTTGTTCAATTTTGTTATTTCTCCTGACCTCCCCCCACCCCCGCCCTGCCTCCTTCCCAGGTGTGGCTTATGGAAGGGATGACTTTTATTCAAAAAGTATGGTTGCTGCCAAACCAAGCTGCCCTTGTCAGATGGCCACGACCTCTGTATTTTTTGCCTGGACGAAGTCCACAGAGAAGAGTCCTGCTCTCACTGCGCGAGTCTTAAGTAAACAAGCGAGAAAGAGCAGGGTGGCCTGTCTACAGAGTTTCCTCCTTGAGGCTTCACTGTGACCAACTATGTCTCAGACTTTGAGCTCACAGGCTATGCCGCCTCCCCCACCTCTGGCAACTGCCATAACCTTCTGACAGTCTCAGCACCAGCTGTGCCGTTGGTAGCCATCCACATCTAGATCAAAACAGGGCACACCGGCAGTTCCAGCGTTGAAACCTTCGGAATCAACATCTTTCCTATCTGCTGCCCTCTCTCAGCTTGCTCCAGGACAGCAAGTTTGCTTTGTGCCTTCAAGGTCGCCTTTGGTGACCAGCTTTGTCCCAGAGACCACCATGGCACCTGAGGCTACTCATCACCAGGAAGGAAGGTCACTGTGCCCGGAGTCTCGCTACTCCTTCAGAGCCTGTGACATGTCATTGATCATGGAGGACCACTGACGCTCTTACAGCCAATTACGCTCAGGCAGTCGACATCATCATTCCCGGGGCTCGCAATCCCTTTCCTATCATAGGGCCGGTCATCATCAGGACTGAAGAACCTATTGTTCATATTCGAAATCGCCCTTTCTCCATCAGTCTCAATCCCAGTACTCCTGACACACTCATCTCTCTCTGTCTCCCTCACACTCCAACCATTGATACCAAGGAACATCTCGCTTCAGGTATCATTCCAGGTCTCAAACACCTCACCCACATCGAGCCCCTTGCTGTCACCCAACATGACACAGACCTCAGCTGTCTTCTCCACATCAATCATTGGACCCAATGCATGCTTGCCCACTGTCCTCCAGGCTCGCCATCCTCCAGCGGCATGCTTCATCTGCTCTTTACAGTGCCTGTCGCGACCTTGGTTTCAGCACCCACTCCTCTATGCTCTACTTCAGCCGATCCACTGCGGACCTCAGGACCGATGGGTCGGACTCAGAGCTGAAGATCCCCTCCGTACCTCCCCTGAGTCCGATATCGTGCACCCAACCTTTTTCTCACCCTCTGAAGGGTTGAAAACTTATCTTGAGCTAATCGGTTGCATGGCAGCAGTGCTCCAAGTATAAATGTCGTCTGACACACCCAAGGTCACTGACATCATTCATTCGTCCAGTCTGACCTGCCACCTGCTGTGATTCTGCCCATGCTCCCAGTGCACCTGGAAGGGTTGAAAGAAGCCCGGGACAAATCTTCATCCATTTACCCAGCGTCCAAGAGGTTCAAGGCTCTTTTTATATAGAGTACAACCCTTCGACTCCAAGTTTCTCTTCTTGCACCCTTCGCCTAACTCTGTTATCATACATTCCACTACAGAATTCAAGCAAGTACAACAATGCAGCCCCTCCAGTTAGAGAGGGCTAGAAAATCAACAGTCTTGCTAGGAAGGTTTGTTCCTTAACAACTCTGGTTTTGAAAATGGACAATTATTTGGCATATCTTTCTGCCTACAATTTCGATCCGATAAACCAGTTCACACCCTTAATAACTGAACTTTCACCATTTTCACAACAAACTGCCACCTCTCTTGTTTCTGAATTGTCCCGTGTCTCTAAAAAACAAATCAACATGCTGAGACATACTGTAACGTGCTTTTCTAAGACTCTGGCAACTGCCATTGCCTTCTGACGACATGCTTGGCTCAGGGCAACGTCTTTTCAACCAGACATCGAGACAAAGGTTGAGGACGTGTCCTTTGATGGAGGGGGGTTGTTCCATGCAACAACTGATGAGATCCTAATCACCATCAACGATGGCAGGAAACATGCTAAAAATCTTGGCATCACTCCCGCCCCAACCAACCAACGCCAGTCCAAGTCTCACCAATGGAAGCCGAATTACTCCAGACGTCAACATTCTCCATGTGCTGCTGACTACTGGAGAGTCAAATCTTCCACTTCTAAGCAGCGATACCATTCCAAGCAGAAGCCCCGGCCCACCAAAAAGCAGGCTCAGATGATCAAGCAGTCTCTTTGCCTTCATCATCGAGCGAGATGTCACACACCCTCAAATCACGCCAACTCTGAGCACCAGGCCAAGTCCTTATCTTCTGTCCTGGGAAGCCATAACATCGGACTCCTAGGTCCTTACCATCATCTGGGTGGGGTCCGCCATAGAGTTTCATTCTCTGTCCCACTTTCCTCACTTCATAGCTTCCTCCTAGATGAAGTTCAGGCTCTGCTCACCAAGAGAGCCATTGAAGAAGTACCCCAGGCTCATCATTGCCAGGGGTTTTATTTCAGGTAATTCATCGTCCCGAAGCGGGGCAGGGGCAAGTTCCCCATCATAGATTTGCAATACCTTAATAGGTACATCAAACACAAGAAATTCTGCATAGTCACCCTACAGTTCATCTTTCCACTGCTTCCAAAGAAAGCCTGGTTGGCATCCATAGATTTTCAGGATGCCTACTTCCACATGACCATCAGGCCACTGCATTGCCAGTACCTTCGATGCACTGCGGGACATCGACACTTCCAGCACAGAGTATTCACATTTGGCCTTTCAGCCGCCCCGAGAGTCTTCACTAAGTGCATGGCAGTGGTGGCTGCGGCTCTGAGGCAACAAGGGATAGTTTTTCCCTATGTAGACAACTGGCTGTTGGTGTTACAGTCCCCTCAACAACTAGACACAGAACAGGATTCACACTTTTTACCTCAACTCCTTCCATTTTTACAAAGGAAATTCACACCTGAAGGACTGTGACAGATTTCACACCAAACCCTAATGCTGATTGGAGGGGCATGACAAATGATTGATGGGGCACTGCCCCCCTTTGCACACTGTGGTTACGGGCCTGGGAAAGGGCCATGCAGTTGGGCCCACCCACATGGTCACATCATTTTCATGGGCTTCCTTGCAGCATAGGATTACACCACATGGAAGTGCCTCCCATATAACTGGCTATATGTGCCACAACCATTTCACTGGTTGGAGGCCTTCTTTAATTTAAGGGAAACGTGTACTTTTTGTAAATCAGCAAGATGGTGTTATTGAGATGCCTTTGAACAGTCTTATGTTTTTAGAACAAT
Organism: Gekko japonicus; assembly: GCF_001447785.1. NCBI lineage: Eukaryota > Metazoa > Chordata > Lepidosauria > Squamata > Gekkonidae > Gekko > Gekko japonicus. The sequence goes on along the minus strand of NW_015162015.1, from coordinate 193,819 downwards.
TTCCTGCTGGCTCAGTGGATCTATAATCTGCAACCAAAGGATCACTGCAATGAAACCACATTTTGGGGATAACATTTTCAATTTCTCAGTTGCAGCCTGAATGTGGATAAGTGATGCTAAAAAGTTTATGGAGTACATATAATAGTCCAGATTATCCTGATCTCATCAGAGCTAGGAAGCTAAGCAGGGTCACTGGTGGGAAGACCACCAAGGAAGACTGGCATTGCTATGCAGAAGCAGGCAATAGCAAACCATTTCTGCTCATCTCTTGCCTTGAAAACCCCATGAGGTAGAACTTCAGGGGGTCACCAGTCAGTCGCAACCCACACTTTACCATTTTTATGAATCTATTTCTAGTAATGTTTGTGTTTTCTTATCTCTCCTGAAAAAAAGTGTAATAAAAATGTGGGATCATATAGATGATTAATGAAGCTGTGCTGTGAAAAAGCTTAAATGTCGGGGTGTTTTTATTAACCCACAGTTGCCTTATCACAAAGCAATAATTCTGTCTGTGATACTTTTTGTTGCTAATTTGTTTGAATATCAGAGGGGGGGGAAACAATGCAGAGACTGCAGATGCCAACAACAACATTCTTTATTACGGTCATGGACCAGTATAATAGAAAACAAATAAGTACAGATAAGGGAGCAATAAAATTATAAAATGTAATGGCATTTAAAATTATAAATAGGAGTCTAAAAAACTTTAAAATACAGAAATGATAAAATCAATATTTAAGATCAGAAATTAGATTTAGACCTATCTGCACTTTATCTCTTTCCTAGTTTGGTATGCCAGCCAACCAAATTTGGCAACCGACTGCAGATGCCAGTGTGTGTGTGTGTGTGTGTGTGATGTGGGCTTTTCTAAATCTGTTGCAGTCACATGAAGAAAGTTGGAAAGACTGGCAACCTTGGTTGCTGTTTTAGTCAGAGCGAACCTTGAAAACTATGGGCTGCCACTGATATTTGACATAACAGTTGGGCTCCTGAAAGAGACTGGCCACTTGAAATACATCACACCTGTGTAGTACTTCAGAGTCTTTGTTTTGTAGATGCTCCTGAATATGTTGGAGTTTATGGGTTGGAATTCTGAGATCTGCGTAACTAGCTCTATGTGCTCAGAGGGATGTTCACTTAAATTTTCTCATGCTCGCCATGCTGCAGAGCATTGCAAATTTTGAAGGGTGCACCTAAGGTGGATTCTAGTCATTACTTAAGGGTTGACTGGTATAGGCCCAACATACTGTTCCACCTTCTATCATGGCTGCTATGTGCAGTCCAGCCCACAGTGACCCATTGGTGGGATCATGCAGAAATAAGCATGTTTGTGACTATCCTCTAACTTGTGGGCAAGCACACGTCTTATACTTGATCAAAATTTGCTTTGTTTGTTGTGTTGTTTTATTTGTTGGGTTGGAAAGGCTGGGGGGGTCTGCTTTGGGGAGGTGTTGTCCACTAGCACAGTTTTGTCCACAGGGAGCACCAGGTCTCTGGCATCCCAAAGCCTCACATGGTGGGCCCTGGTGATATTGCAGAAGCACCACTAATGGTATCCTTCCAAACACCACTAGAAATGGTTATCTATGTGGTAAATGTAGGCAGTGCCATTTTATCGCCTCCCATCTCCAGTTTACCTGTGCAGTAGTTTCCTCAAGCAAGCAAGCAAGCATGCATTGAAATCTTAAGAGGCAACCAACAGGTTTGTGGGCACAGGTGGCCTTGAAGCTACAGTTTTGCTGCCAAAGAATACCAAAGCCACAGATCTGGCCCACTGACCTCAAGTGGTAATGGCTGACCAACTCTGTCAACCCTAACATGTCGTCCTCCAGAAAATTATAAACTTCTAAATGTCTAGGAGCGTCATGACCATCTCAGTCCCTCTGTTGCTGACCATTTCTCCAAATTGGGTACTCACTGTATTTGCAATTACCATTGACCAAAAGAGCCACATTTATTTCCATGCCAGGCATGTGGCCTGCACTTCAGGGAGGCTTGCATCTCATCTGTTCCTCTGGCAGCAGCTGTTTCAAGGTGGGCACCACCTACCAGTCACAAGCCCCTTAGCCACTTTCCTGAAACATAGGCAAATGCAATAGGCATTGTGTCAAAGAGCCACTAGTGGCGCCTGAGCCACAAAGGGAGTATCACTGCTGTAACTCAAGTAATTCAGTTAAGGGTAACAAAACGGGTTTCTCCCCCAAAGAGCTGTGGAAAAGCCCCGTCAAACGTCACATTTTGCTAAATCGGAAGGTGTCTGCTCCTTTTGCTGTCACCAGTGTTTCGGAACTTGCCGTTTGGGCTGTTATTTGGTCACAGCTGCTACACGACTGTGGTGTTCTAGTGTTGCTGAGCCCCAAGGAGGAAACCTCACGGAGAGAGCTGAGAGAGACCCCTGCGGCTGGCTTGCATCCAGCTGATTAGCACAGCTTCAGTGTAATTAGAGCTGTTTTGAACTCTGATGTTGCTGCAAGCCATCGAGGCAGTTGGAGAAACAGAGCAAGGATTTTATTGGGAAGCCGTAGTTTCACAGCTTGGTTAAAAAAACAAAAGCACTTGTGTTAAATGGGATTCATATGGCACGCAGACTCCCGCAGCTATCCGTGAAGCGTCCTGGAAAATATTGACTATTGAGATGGAGTGCGAAGTATGATTATTCGGATATCCTGTCCAGCCCTGATGCCGAAGAAAAGGTGTTCGGATTCTTCTGTCCCCACAGACATAATGTCGTCCTTAATTGCTGCTGTTTGACATTAATTCCCTGCAGCTGAGGGAAGTGTCAGCCCTCAAGTTTCAATTTGGCATCTAATCATGACTTCCATTAGCTGTCTTGAGCATATTAATGGAAAGGTGGGGTACAAATGTAAAATCTTTTAATGAGTTGCCTGTGCCCCACTTTCCACTCTGCCTGTCTTCTGGTTTTACGTGGAGCATTTCTTTAATACTGAAAATGGTGCATATGCCCTTTGTCAATATTCATTGCAAATTTTTATCACTTAGATTGAGTCATATGCATGAGTAATCATATGCAGTGGGCAGTTCTGTGCACGTGTGTTGATATGATGACAATCTGGGATTTTTTGTGTGTGTTTTTAAGGGTAAGGATGCATGCATATGCCATCTGTAAGGGAAAAAATAACAAGGGTCCCGGTCACACGAGGAGAATTTGCCCCACAAAAGGGGACGACTTGCCAGCGGATTAAATGGGCGCGATCATACCGCAACATCTGGCAAGCGTGGCACGCCCATCTCCAACCCGGAGCTTTGGCCCGAAGACACAGAGTTAAAAGATACTAGGGAATCTTCCAGAAAATGCGCGGCGCAGGCAGGCGTCTGATCGGGGAAGCGCTGGTAGCCCGTCACAGCCAGTGCCCGTCCGCGTCCCACGCATGCGCACAAACGCGGTACTGCTGTGTTGCCTCACTTAGTGAGATCGGCTGCCAAAGGCCTGAGCATGGAGCCTCGGGGGATGTCAGATCGCGCTACCGCGCTTCATTTTGCTCCGCCTCTAAAAGCCTCATTTTCCCTGCGGCTTATCCCATTCATGTGACCGGGACCAAGGTTTATTGGACTTTAAATGAACCGGGAAACAGGTGTGATAGAAATTGTATTGACATGTTAACCAACTGAGCAAGCTTTCCCCCTTAACCCAAAGAGGATTGATTTACATTAAGAATTGATTTGATCTTGCCCATAACCGTTCAAGTTCTTTTTTTGAATTGCCTGATGTTTTTCATATGCATTTTTTGTGCATGAGTTATCTGAGTGGGAAAAAGATAACATACCAAAAGAAACAGAGAAAACAAAAGGGATGGAAGCCTGCAATAATAGCTAACTGTACATGTGCAGCAACCGAAATCCCAAACAAATGGCCAAAGGGAAACAGTGTAAAATTCTGAGAGATGAAACTTTAGGAGCAAACCTTGCTTCCAAGTAGCATGTGGAATCAAGTTTTAAGGAAGAGACTGCCCCACAGTGAGAACTGTTCAGTGGGCAACTTTAGTTGCGATGTAAGACCTCTGTTGCACTTGAATTCCTCCAAAGCTGAAGCAGTTTAGGAAGCCAGTTTTGGTGGTTCCTTTGGTTGATGCTTCTGTGACCAAACCTAAGGGAAATTATGGTAGAAACAAATATCCAGTATTCATCTTTTTTTTCCATCACCTTTTCCAACGTGAAAATTACACCACTGAGATTTTACTGCTTTAGACTGAGCTGTTTTCTCATGATAGTTGAGATCACAGCAGATGTCATAGACATCTCCTAGCTGGTAGTTGTCAGATACCAAATCCCGTGCTATGCCGCCTGCTATACTGTCCAATACTGAAACACAATGTCATTGGTTTTCAAATACATAATATCAAATAATCTGGGAATATTTAGCAAACATCTAAAGAATATTTAACATTGCCGTTTTCAAAGAAGTCTTCTTGGGAGGAAAGTTTAATCCCTCAAATAAGTGCATATTTTACAGATTTTCTGTTCTAGCTTCTGCCGCATCCTTCTTCCAAATATTCAGATGTGCTTCTCTGGTGTTCCCTGCACTAGCCTTTCCAATTCACCTTAAAATAAAATTAAAAAATTCTACTGTTACTTGTTGTTGAATCCTTTTCCCTTGAGGTTTGTACAGGGTCTCTCTAGCCCAGGACAGAGAGGGTTATCTCAGAAGTTCACAACTTTCTTACCTAACGCTATCTCAGTCTTGGACCTTGTACTGCCAATGTTTGAGCCATGCCTGGGAGGGCTCTTAAGGCTTACTGCAATTTTTATAGCAGCCTTTTAAAAATGTTCACATTCTATTTATCCTCAAAATATTTAATGTATGTTCAGCTGTGGGTTTTGGTGAACACCGAGAGATTTCTTTCTCCCCCAACGTGTTTTGTTTGGCAACCAGTCACTTGCCATTTGCCTGGCCAGTTCATAAATAAGGTCCGGTGGGCTTGCTGCCTGTGTCCAGGAGGAATGGAGGTGGGGGGAGGTGGGTGCTTGATGTGTTGTGTTTAGCTTACGCATTAACGGTCTGCCCAAGAAGTACAGAACAGCTTTGGTATTGGAACTGCCCAGGAGTGTTTTGTTATGGCCCAGTGGCTGTTGTGGCCTTTCTTAGCTCTTTCAATTCACTTGTTCACAGGGCTATTTTTGGGCAGGAACGCACAGTTCCGGCTGGCTCCCAAGTTGGCCACGCCCAGCAGGAACTCATTAGCATAATAGGCCACACTCAACAGCAGAAACTCATTAGGATTGGCTACAATTAGGGGTGTGTGGCCTAACATCCAAAAAGCCCTGGGGCTTGACAACAAACAAGGTAAAGAGAATAAGAAGCAATAGGTGGGTGTGGCTGAATGACCACACTTCTGGTAGCATGGGGGTGTGGCCTAATATGCGAATGAGCTGTGATGTCAGGGTGTGGCCTAATATGCGAATGAGTTCCTGCTGGGCTTTTCCTACAAAAAAAGCCCTGTTTGTTCACAATAAAACGCTGCAACGTCACGGTTGTCTCTTTTTTGTTTTTCCCAGTGCCCTTAAAGATAGCCGATTCCCCCCAATGACGAGGGATGAGCTGCCACGACTTTTCTGCTCAGTGTCTCTACTTACTAATTTTGAAGATGTCTGTGATTACTTGGACTGGGAGGTAAGGAGTCTTGACGTTTTCCATCAAGTTGCTGCTTCACTGAACACCATTTCTCAGCCGCCATTCTCATTACAAACAAACAAAAAAGACTGGGAAGCGCTCAGCACAGTGAGTTCAGTAGTGTCTTGGGGAAATCTCTTCTTAGATTAGGGTCTGGTTTTTTTTGTGCCTCAGCGAGAAGGTTCCTCAGGGCCCCGGCTTAATCCCCATAAGACTGGAGTTTATTGCTCTTTCTAGAACAGCCAGATAATTCCTCCTAAAGCTATATTTGACTGCAGCATCCCACAAATGCATGGCAGAATTTCACTCCTTTTCCCCTCAGCCAGCCTGTGCCCCAAACCCATGCCTACTCCCTTTAACCCTTCCATTTCTGAGTGGGCTTTGCCACTTCATTTTTAAAAAGAGGATTTATGTGCCACCTCTCCACAGACAAGCTCAAGGCTGCGTTAGGTAAGTACTTCCTTTTATCCGTTCTAACCCGACCGCTCAGCAATTTCATGGAGTGCCCACGGGTTCTTGTATTGTGAGAAAGGGAGAAAAGTACCTCTTTCTTTACCTGCTCTTTCCCATGCATAATCTTATAAACCTCGATCATGTCACCCCTCAGTCGTCTTTTCTCCAAGCTAAAGAGCCCTAAGCGCTTTAACCTTTCCTCATAGGGAAAGTGTTCCAACCCTTTTATCATTCGAGTTGCCCTTTTCTGCACTTTTTCCAAAGCTATAATATCCTTTTTAAGGTGTGGTGACCAGTAAGACTTGGCAACCCTAGGTTGCATGGTGGGGAAGGGTCCTCACGTAGCGGAATAGTCCTCTATACAAAGTACTTCCCTGCACACAGGAAGTAAAAGTTTCCAAGATGAAGGCTTTAGCTTAGTTAGTTTTCTGTGTGCAGAAAGCATTTTTTTACGAAGGACTGTTCCATCGTGTCAGGCCCCACCTGCAGTCTGAAGCAGTATAGCCCCCCCTACCTCTGAAGTGCCTGAAGACTCGGCCTGAGAGAGAGTTTTGAGCAAGTGAAGCTGAAACCTTTGTGATTAAAACTGGTGCAGGTCCCACAGCAGGAGCCACATAAATGACCCTCTGTCTTTCTTCCAACCCATATATATTATGTATACAGCAACACCCACGTGCGCAGTTATCGTTAAAAACCACACACAGCCCTTTATGTGAGCCCGAAAGCTTTCAGGACAAGAGCAATTGTCAGCGTCTTTAAAATCTCCTTGTTGCAACAAGCCGTGTAGAGTGGGTGCCGAAATCTGTTCTGAAAAATGCATCTCTTGCAACAATGATGGCAATGTAATCATCACAGGATGCCACATAAATTCCAACAACCTGCTTTGACGTTCATCCGAGGAGCTCTAATGCAGGATTTGAGGTTTCTGAATAAATGAACATTAAGGGTGGGGATTCTTGTCATGAACGTTAAAAAATGTGTAGCTTCTGTAGCAGTTGCTTTCACTGATAAGGGTGCGGGTTATGTTTACGTGGCTTTCACAAGGACATCTTTCTACAGCATTTGCCTTGGGAAGAGGCAGTCGTGCAACAATAGTTAACACAAAGGAGACTAATGCAGATCGCAGGGAGTGGAAAGGGCTTCTGATTGCTTGAACCTTTACCCCGTGGGTGCCAACTCCCCTTACTTAAGGGGTGGGGGAGAGACCAGACCTTTGAATGTCAAAAGCCTGAGGCTTTGTGTATGTTTATAATGGGGCTTTTTCATCCCTCCAGAAATCTCTGAGCTGTTTCCAAGCCATGAAATTAGAAATGTCCTACCCAGTTGTCTCGCAGCTTTCGAGTCTTCATACCAGCAGCGGCGTTTCACATGCAGCTTTGCAGGCTGTGAATTGGCTGTCCCATGTGAATAAACTCTGGCCTCCCTACCTGCAGTTTACTCAGTGTTTTGCACTAAAATTAAAACATGTTACAGACCTAAAAATCATTTAAATAATTATTATTATTAATAGCAGAGAAACTGGGAATGGATATGATTGGGAACTATTTCTGTAACGTTTACTACCCTAACAATTTATAGACAGTACAATGCAATATTGTGTAAAGGCCATTTAACGTCTCAAAATACACATTTGAGCTTTCCAAAATAGTCACAATATGGCTTCACCTCTCATAAAAATATGCTATTCTGCGGTATAACGTTCTAAATAAGTAGGCGGTTATGTAATTAAGGTGTTGAAATTTGGCTTTCTCCATTCCGTGCAGCACTTTGCCAAATGCCTGCATTGTGTATAGCAGCTGAATATTCCCCACATACATTGGACCTCTGGGAACAAAGTCCTGTAGGGGTTTTAGAGAATACTGTGCAGCACAGAAAAGAACAGCCGGGTTTCTATATCATTTGCAGTCCTAGTGAATTGAAAACAGGCTAAATCCCTGCTCTTGTTTTCAGTGCATTTGTTTGTAGCGAAAGTTATTCTCAATTTCAGCATTTCTCAAACTGGGTTTGGGGATCCCTGGGGGTCCGCAAGGGAATTCCTGGGGGTCCTTTGTAAAGACAGAGGGCCAGTTCCCACTCATGCCTATCAGGCTAATGTGAAAATGAAACCCTTTCAGGTTTTCTCAAATGGGGATGGGAGGTTCCCGCGTCTGGTGAAGGGGACAGAACGAGGCCTTCCTTAGGCTTCCCAAGTCCCCCTGGGGGGTGGGGAAATCTCCACCCCAGAGGCCCGTTCCCCACCGCCGCCGGATCGGGCCCCGGGGGGAACTCCTCCCCAACGTGCGCGTCACCCGGAAGTGCACCAGCCCCCTGCTCCCGACGAAAATCAACTTGGCAACCCTAGCCTTCCTTCTTTCAAGGGCTAAAGATCGCAGTTGCTGCTGCCCACCCTTCCCTGGCTTCCAGGTCTCCTCACATAACTGGCTAGAGAACCTGCTGATTAGTTGCTAGGATTCAATAACTTAGCAGTCAGAACTGTAATAGACTGAGTGGCACCAGGGAGATAGAGTCCTAGCACAGTCATCAGTTCTATACCTGAAGTAACTGTGAATTGGCTTCCAGTCTATTTTCCAGCGCAAGCATTTCAGCAGAGAGAGAGAGAGAGATGCCACGCTGTGTCCACAGGCAATAATAACCAGCGACAGTTTTCAGTGGAATACCAATAGTTTAGATTTTTTGTGACGCTGGTATTTTTCCATTTCTGTGAGCATCTCTGAAATTTTTACTGGGCCCCTTTCCCAGCTTCTGCCTAGAGGTTATTCACCAATAAGAAAGTTGCATTTTGCCTGTGTCAGATAGTCCTATCCAATCAAGAGGTGAGATTGATCAGAAACTGGGTTGTGGCCCTATACAATCAGCTATATGTTGAGCTATGACTCTGAAGGACCTGCCTCTGACTAAACCTTGCTTTAAAGTGTAGCTGACCTGGTTTTCACTGTGTTGCTCTAAGGATGCAAGAGTATGGGGCATGCACAACACCGCTCTGTTTCAGTGGGGCTGTGCGCCATGTGCAGGCACCAGCGGTTCAAGATTGGAGGACTTGGGGATCCATGAAAATGTAAAAATCAAAACAGGGGTCCCCAGTGGCTTAAGTTTGAGAACCACTGTTGCATTTGGTTCTGAATCATTACTGCTCTTCAGCTAGGGGAATACTGAATGGTTTTGGAGGAAGTGGTTAGTTGGGGACTGCAAGGTGAAACATCATGTTATTTTGCCAAATGCATGTTTGTGGCCGTGTTCCTAGAAGTAGCACAAAAGCGGGGGAGGGGGGGGGGCTTTTGCCAGGAAGAACTGGCAGAAGAAAGGATTGGCTCTGTGTGTGTCTCTCTTTCCCCTCCTCCATTTACCTTATGAGGAAAACCTATGGTAGACCGGGGGCCCCAGCGTTTTTAAGCCTGTGGCCACCTTTGCAATTCTGGCCCTGGATGGTGGGTAGGGTTACCAAGTACCTACCGCAAATTGGCGGGGGACACATGCTTTCCCACTGGAACATTCCTGCCTGTAACACACCCACGTCGCACTATCCTGTCACCCAGACGTGACGTCAGCACGCTGGGCACATAGCTGGGCGACGCTCTGGCAATGGGGCTGAAAACTCGATGGTACCATCGAGTTTTCAGCCCCATTGCTAGAGCGTTGCCCGGCTACGTGCCTACGTCACATCTGGGCAGGAGTATAGTGCAGCATGTGTGTTTTCCCCACGGGAATGTTCTTGCCAAGAACTATGTGTCCCCCGCCGATTCGCGGTAGGTACTTGGTAACCCTAATGGTGGGTGGCACAATCACAAAATCACACGAGGGAGAGACAGGGCTTTTTTCCTAGGGAAACAAGCCAGAACAGAGTTCCAGAACCTCTTTGACAAAATTCTTTTGAAATGGTTAAAACTTTTCAGTCAGTATACAGCCTGAAAACTTCAATACCCTCTTGAGAGTTCTAGCACCTCTTTTTTTTAAAAAAGCCTAGGGCAGAACCAACCACAGGGACAGAGGTCATGTATTCCTCTAATAGTAACTCTTCAACATTTCAGGCAGAAGATCTATTTAACAGGATGTCTTTGAAAATGAATATATTGTTTAAAATATTTTCTAGCATACACACAGCGTATCTGCAGTCCTACAGTGAAGATCCATGTGTGGCGATGGTAGCTGCTGCTGAAGCAATTTTTTTAAAAAATTGCATAGTCAATCAGTGCTCCAGCGGCCAATCAGAAGCCCTGCTGGGCAAATGAGACACCTGGTCCTGCCCACTTTTTAAAAATGCATGGCGGGTGCCATTTTGGGAGATGCTGGGATAGAAGTTTCCAGTATCCCTGGCCAAAATTTACTGGAAGTTTAGAAGGGGGGGGGGAAACACTGCAGGTTCATCACAACAGAATAAATTATGCAGACTGGAAATGTGACACAAATGTTTATTTCCTCAAATTTTGCATATTAAATTTACATATCCATTAACAATAACAAAAATATTTTGTTACTACTTAGAGGTACCACTTGGTGTGCTCCTCACTCACTTGGTTAAGTATTCGTTCCTAATGGCAGCATTTGGGGGAATGTAGGCAAGGCGTTTAAAAAAGATTGGCACTACAGATTAAAATTATTATTGGGTGTGTTGCTACTGCTAATGTTTTTCTGAAGTGATAAATGTTAGTGTGGTTTGTGTGGTAGGTAGGTCTCATAAATGTCAATAAGAATGTTGTTTGTTATTGTAATGAATTGTTTTGAAAAATGAATAAAAAGAGAGTTTAAAAAAAAAAGAAGGGAGCACTCACTGGAGAAGACCCTGATGCTTGGAAAAATTGAAGGTCAAAGAAGACGGGGACGGCAAAGCATGAGATGGTTAGACAGTGTAATAGATGCAACGAACATGAAATTGAGCAAACTTCAGAGGACGGCGGAAGACAGGAAAGCCCATGGGGTCGCGAAGAGTCGGACTCGACTGTGCGACTGAGCAACAACAAAGAACAAACACTTGCCAGGGATGCTCTAGGCTGATCCAGGGATGCTCTAGGCTGATCCTGCATTGAGCAGGGAGTTGGCCCCTTCCAACTCTGTGATTTTCTGATTCTGTGAAATCAGAATCTGTGCTGAAAATACTCAGCCCCACCAAAAGCACCCTCCCTCTGCTAAACAGCACCTAGAGTACAGTTGAATGCTGACCAGTACCAAGGGAGCCCCTTGGGGAGGAGCTGTGGCTCAGGAGTAGTCTCTGCTTTGCATGTGGAAGGTCTCAGATTCAATCCCCTGCCTCTCTGCTTAAAAGGAGCAGGTAGTAGATGAAGTGAAATACCTGAGACTTTGGACAGCTTCTGCCGATCAGAGCGGACAGTACTGATTTTGATGGGCCAATGACCAGACTCTCTAAAGCAGCTTCAAGGTTTCATATATTACCAACACCCTTCTGGCCATACAGTTCTTAAGCAGTTGATTTTGAAAAGAGGAAGAAGACAAGAAGAGATTGGATTTCACTACCTGAAGGAGTCTCAGAGCTGCTTACAATCTCCTTTCCCTTCCCCTCCCACAACAGACACCCTGTGAGGTAGATGGGGCTGAGAGAGATCTTTTGAGAACTGCTCGTGAGAGAACAACTTTGAGAGAACTTGTAACTGACTCAAGGTCGCACCAGCAGCTGCATGTGGAGGAGTGGGGATTACAGTCTGCGCTCCTAACCACAATACCAAACTGGCTTTGGTGAATCCCTTCATCAATAGATGTTTCAGGGTGGTTGCCCAGTTTTCCTTTTAATTTCATTTTAATTAGCACATTTCTGCCATCCTAGTTAGGGCCTCCCCAGTCCTCCTCATTATAGCCCTCCTACCCTGCCCAGTCCTTCATGGCTTTTTATCCTCCTGAGTCTCTTAATCCCCAACATGGTATTTTTCGGGAGTCAAAAAGGGCTACTAGGAGATACGAAAAGCTATGGAACCATCCAATTCTTTCATATAAAAAACCTTAAAACTCATGTACATCATAGAAACCAGTTGACATTTGGAACTTGGTACTGAACAGATGACAAAAATATATATGTGAATATAAAAATAAATCAAACAAGGAGCACTGGTGCATCCCTAAAAGTTCCTGATCATCTGGACTGTCCTTTCCACTCTGGAATCCATCTTCCACTTTGAAATCCATCTTATCATGACGGAGATTTAAGCTGAACAAGAATGTAGGAACAATGCTGGTTTGTTTTTGTTGTCACTGCCAATTAATTAATCAATTATAATTAATTGATTATGATACTTGCATGCACGCTCTTCTCCCAACCAAGGAAGACTCAAGGTAGGTAACTATTTTTTTTTTAAAAAAATAGAACTGTATACAATCAAATAATTCAAAACATGGAAACAATAAATAACATACATTAAAACAAAATTAAAAGCCACCACTTTAAAGAGACCTTATGCACATTTTTCCTTTGACCCAAGATCTAAGTCATTGCACAGGATTTAAGTTGACTTTAGTGGCAACATTCTTATCCATTGTTGTTAGAGTGCATTTAAAAATGGTTGAGCCTGTGTGAAAGAGTCATTTGCTTATGTGCTAAAACCCATCATTGATTTATGTCCTATGGTCACTGGACTGGAACAGAAATAAACTAAACTAAATTTTATCAATGACTGAAACTTTGCTGCTTCATCTACTGTTTTGTTCTTTTATGTTTTTGAATGTGGGTTCAGTTACTTCACTTTTCATTGTTCATTTCATAGAATTCTTTTTATTGCATATACTTGGCTGCATATGCACTGCACACCACGTATGTTATTTAGATGTTTAAGGTATAACGCTAATTTCTTGCAACATACATAATGTCAGATAATTCTTATCGGAAAAACGTGCAAGGAAACAGAAAAACAGCACAATCCATTGGCACGAAGGAGAAGCTAATTTTAAGTGGGGCTTTTTGGGGAGCTGAATCAGCAGGGGTGAAAAATCTGATATCATCTCTAGTTAACGGGCCACATGCTCTTTTTCCCCGCAGAGGAATATTGGATTGGATCCTGTCCAAAACTTCCATGTGTGGAAAGACTCCTGTGCATGCAAATGCAATTCTCTGCTTCTCTCCTTCTTCTGCAGCCTGAAATGATCACTGAAATGCTGTTTCAGGGGATAGGTAGGGCTGCCAACCTCCAGGTGGAGCCTGGAGGTCTCCTGCTATTAAAACTTATGTCCAGAAAATAGAGATCAGTTCCCCTAAAGAAAATGGCTGCTTTGGAGAGTGGACTGTATGGCACTGCATCCTGCTGAGGTCCCTCCCCTCCCCAAATCCCACTCTCCCAAGGCTCCACAACCCCAAATCTCCAGGTGTTTTCCAACCCAAAGTTGGCAACCCTAGGACCAACATGATGATCCAAGCATACAGGAGGCAGGGAAATCAGCAAAAATTCCCCTTTCTTGGCTTGCCCAGAAGTGTTCTGATGAGATCCATGGTGTGGATGAAGGTACCAGAAACGTGGTTGGTACTCAAATATTAGAATACTACAAGAAGTGGGACCAGCGAAACTCGCGCGCGCGGGGGGGGGGTATTCCCCGCAGCTCCCAGGTGGCTCACCTACTGAAGCAGCAGGAGCTCCACACTGAGGAGGATGTGGCAGCGGCTGCAGGTGAGCCTAGCAGGCGGTCCTTTGGGCTCACCTGGATTCCCCCACCCACCCGATGACAACAGCAACGGCTGCGGCTGAGTCTAGCCACTGGCCCTCCAAGGTTTCTCCCCCCTCCAGCCACCACAGCTGCGAGCAGCAAAGGCCGCGAGCCCTATGCGGCTCTTCTCCCTCCCCCCGCTGCCGCCACTAGCAGCAACAGCATCAAGCCCTGCGCGGCTCCTAGCCACTGGACCAGCCAGGTTCCCCCCTGCCCACAATGGCCACAGCTACCAGCTGCCAAGGCTTCTCTTCCCACGCCACCGCCGCCAGCAGCCACAGTTCCTATTGGTAAGTGCTTTCTCTGCGCATGCACAGGGAAGGCTCTTTTACTTTTGGGGGGATTTAAATATCCCCTGTATACTTTTTTCAACTTTTCAGATTTTTCTGCACATCTGGGGATTGCCCCAAATGTGCAGGAAAATCTCTTTACCCACTAGGTATTTAGATATCCACACACAGGAGGCACCTTGGCTATTAGATATATAGATACTACTCAGGGCCAGAGTCAGCATACTCTGAGGTGAGACAGATGCCACTGCTGACCTCTTGCTTGTGTCCCTGTCCTGTCACCTGCCCGTGTGCCCTTCTCTTCATCTGCTTAGGTCTACCACTCACACACCCTGCCACATGCACTGCCCAGGATCACTGGGGAAGGCTGTGTAGGGGGTGCAGAGTGGTGCCTCTCTGGAGGATGAAAGTGGTGACTTTTCTGATGGTCCCAACCACATACTGCCCAGTGAACTCATGTCATAATGGAAATAAAAAGTATGGGAGAAACCTTTTAAAAGGGACGGAGGAAAAAACAGGCAAGAAATGGGACAGAACTGAGATGTTTACAAAATTGTTTGAACACAAGAAAAAAAACCACGGTAACATTGGGTAATAAAAGTGGAATTTTAAGGCAGTCTGAAAACACCTGCTATAATACTAGGAGGGTTGCTAGCTCCAGGTTGGGGAATTCCTGGAGATCTTGGGGTTGGAACTGGAGGAAGGTGGGGTTTCAGGAAGGTAGGGACTTCAATGGGGCATAAAGCCCCCACCTCCCACAGCAGCCATTTTTTCCCCAGGTGAACTGATCTCTTTCACCTGGAGATCAGTTGTAATCCCAGGAGATCTCCAACCATCATTAGGCAACCCTAATAATACTAAAGAAACCACACAGACAAAAGAAGTGTGAATCCAAGGAAGGAACAGATGCCTGACTGCTGTTCTCCTTGTTCTACATTTTCTACCTAGCATCACCAGTGAGTGGCAGTAGCAGGCCCTGGCCTCTTTCACTCTTTCAAACAAAGCCTCAGCCAGGCACTCTTTTTTGTTTTATTTTTTGCAATAAAACTAAGCAAACCCTGCCGATTTATCTGGGCCAGCCTCTTTTGTCTCTCTGTCTTTCTTAGGAGTAATTTCAAGACATAGATATTTGCACAAAGCACCGTGCTTGGTCTGGATAAGCCCAAATGAATTAATACATCACCTACCCATTCTCCTCTCTTATGGCATAGCTGACACCACAAGGTCATAAAACTTTGGAAGCGCAAGCGCTTTCCCCATTGACAGGGCTGCAGTCAGGAGAAGACCATCAATACAAGCTTTGAATCTCCTTGCCACTAAAAGAAGCTTATCAGCAGGGGCCTAGTGATGCCAAGCTCTCCAGAGGACAAGGAAATCAAAGTTCCTTTCACTGGGGAAATGCACAGGAAGACTACTTTATTATTTGTATTTCATTGGGCTCCTGTCATGGTTTTGGCTTTGAGGCTCACATTCATCTGTGATATGGAAGGCTGAAATAGATGCAAGCCACTTAAAGGGACCATTCTTGTGAAATGGCTTTTGCAAGTGGGCACTGCACATGAGTGAAGTCCAAGTGGCGAGTTCACCAATTCCAGCCGTGAGGAGCCAATGTCAGCAGAAAGGAGGGAAGTTCCCCCAAGATCCCCCCCCCTTCTATACTGCTGGTCTCAGGGAGCCACCCCCAGCGGAAAGGAGGGAAGGAAGATCTTAGATCTTCCCCTAAACCTCATGAACCAGACCAGTTTGTTAAATGGGGAGGTTCGGGGAGGTTCGTGTGACCTCACGAATCATGAACCAGGATGGACCTTCATTTTCCTGGTTTGTGCCCATCCCTAATTAACATGTGAGCAGTCTGGGTTCTAAGAAACACAGCTATCATTAGAGATGGGAAACAAGCCAAATTATTTATTTAGTTACTTATTTATATTTATAGCTTGCCCATCCCGTGAGTGGGCTCCGGGCGGGTAACATCATAAAACATAAAATAAATACAATTAAAATTAAACAATGTTCTGTAATAGATGGCAGAACTCACAAGATAATGACAATGCGCCCCTCATTACATCCTATGTGATTTTGATCATCTTTATTTACCAAGAAAATTAGGTGGAAGAGGTCTCCTGAAAGTTAAGCAAGCAGTTGAGCTGCCATCTTCAACAGTGGATTAGAACTAGAGGTGAGCGGGCCCTGGGAATATGCCTAGATGACCGAAGAACGTATGCCATCATGTTAGGTTGACAAATGGAACCCATCTTGGACTAATAAGACTTAACATCAAGAGCACCACACTTTGTTTAATGATTGTTTTTATGCTGTTTTAATTGTTTGTTATGGCATTTGCCTCTTTTGTTAGCCACCCTGAGCCTATGTGGGGAGGGCAGGATATAAATCCAATTAATTAATAAATAATAAATAAACAAATAAAAATGAGCACTGAATGACTACACCAATAAAAGCAAGGAGGAGTTTCTTCTTGAAGTATACAAGGCAGAATTATTAAAAGTTACAGAAACCAAAAAAGATTGCAATCAAAACTCACTTTGACAACTGGAAACAGAAGCACAGGCAATATCTGAAAGAAATAGAGAACAAAGTTGATAATGAAAACACCTGGGACTTCCAGCCTTGGCATCTTGCTGGTGGGTGTGCTCCATCATAGCTCCAATGAGAGCAGCCCACAATCACACCAGACAGAAGAGGCCCTGGTCCATTCCAGCCCCCCCCCCGAGCCCTCGGAGGGGGCTCATAGCCTGAGGCATGAGAGAAACCTCTCCTGAGGTGACGGATGAGGGATAGAGGCTTTCCTTTGCCCTGATAGGTCCTGCTGGTGCAAGACCAGCCATGGGTTTAAAAAAACATTTCAAAATGAGTGATCAGGAGATCTGGTGTTAAGAGAATTTCCCCGCTTTTGGGCACATGCCGAGGAACAAAGCGTGAATGACTATCTGGCAATTCGTGTAAGCGCTTAGACGCAACCCACAAAACCACAGTGTAGCCCCAAATACAGCGAGGGGGGGGAGGCTACCCTACCCTGGAAAGAGCAGCTGAAAAAGAAAGAAAGCGAGGGTTAAAACGGCAACTTTAATGGGAGAACGTTAACTCAACTGACCAGTGTGCAGACTAGTAGAAATAGTCTACTTTAAAAAACTTTCAGAAGCAGTAAAAAACTTTTATCTTTAATGTAAACAATGTCTCATTGTAAACAATATCTCATTGGGATGAAAAAATGGCACCCAGAATGAAACCTTCTTCAGGAGCTGCTAGCTCATCATCTCCAGCTCCCAGACCACAGATATCTCCAAGATGATTACTGCAGCATTGCGCCCTCTACTGGACCAGATGACTAACTTGAACAATAACTGTGAAGTTCTACAAAAAGAACTGAAAGAAACCAATGCAAGAACAGAGAAGACAACTAAAAAGCTGAAAAAGGTTGATGAGAAGACAAATGTACTGAACCAGAGAATGGAGGCAGTGAAAAAAGAGAGGACCTTCAAGGAACAACAGCTGTTACAACTTCAGCTGAAATGGTCAGCATATGTCCTGAGATTTCAAGGTGTTCCAGAACAAAAAGATGAGAACCTGAAAGAAATTTTAAGTGAAACCCTAGCTTCCATGGCAGGCTGTAAAGCGGAACTTCTACAAAGTGACTTGGATATGGTATACCAAACCTATCCAGAATTTATCAAGAAAAATAAACTGCCTGGTGAAGTATTTGTGAAATTCTCTAAAAGGTCAACAAGAAATATGATACTGAAGGTGACTAATGGAATAAACTTAAAAATCCAGGGAGAAGAAGTGCAAGTTTCAAAAGATGTTCCATTTGAGGTGAGAAAGTGGAGAAAACAATACAAAAATTTGACTTTATTTCTACAGAAAAATTCCACTCCCTACAGATGGATAATCCCGGAAGGACTTATCTTTAACTTCAAAAAGAAAAAAGAAAAGATTGACTCTGTCCTTATAGCAAAAGCATTTTTGGAACAGCATCAAAGCCCAGCAAAAGAAAAAGAAAAAGGGAAAGTAGAGGACAATATCGTCACAGAGGAACATGGTTCCAGAAGCAGTGATAGCTCTCCAAGTAGCTCCTCTGAGAAAGATTTTGACTCTGAATCAGAATTAGGAGTCGTGGCTCCTAAATCATTTAAGGCTAAGCTGCCAGTTGATAAGAACAAACGTGGAAAGAAAAAATCAGCTAAATAACCCGATTCTGAAAGTCTGTTTCTTCTCTTCTTTGTCTATTTACTAAGATGCACACATTACAGATAATTCTGTTTGTACTGCTTAAGATAGAAATATTAACTTTTAATCTCCAATTATGTAAAAGCTAAATAATGAGGAAACATTAGATAACTGAATTTTTAGAACTTTTTTGATCCCTGCTTACTCTGTATTTTAGTTTAGTTTATTCCTCTTCCCTATACCCCGTAGTGTTTAGAGATAAAAAGCAATAAAAAAGTTCAAAAGAAAGAAAGAAAGAAAGAAAACACCTGGAAGCGGCACCAAAATGGGCACTTGAAGAAAGAAACGGCAGGACTCATTCTAGCTGGACAAGAACAGGCACTTGAAACAAATAGCATGAAAGCCAATATTCAGAAGACCAATGATGACAGCAAACGTCGACTTTGCAAGGCAAAGAATGAAACAGTTGACCACTTGGTCAGTGCCTGCAGTAAAATTGTTCAAACTGACTATAAAGAATGCCACAATAGAGTTGCAACTATGTTGCACTGAAATCTTTGCAATCTGGCTTACCATCAACCAGAAATTCATGGGACTTCCGATTACAAACAGATAAGCACCTGGAGCATAACACCTTTGATATCACAATTGTAGAGGGGGAAAAATAAGAAGTAGTGTTTGGGTAATTGACACTGCAGTCCCAGGAGACAGCAGAATAGGGAAGAAAGAACAGGAGAGGATCACAAAATATCACGACCTACAGATAGGTCACCTCCAGTGTTCCCTATAAGCTGAGTTAGTGTGAGCTAGCTCACAGTTTTTTAGCCTCCGGCTCACACATTTTTGTCTTAGCTCAGGAGGGATGGCTCAAGAGCAGACTAATTGATGCAGCAGCCAAATTGCTCACTCACAACTTTAATGCCAGTAGCTCAGAAAGTAGAATTTTTGCTCACAAGACTCCACAGCTTAGAGGGAGCATTGGTCACCTCTGGGAGAAGTTGTCATGCTTGGAACAGTGCTTAGAAATCTCAAAAACACTTGGGCATTCTGGGCATTGAACAAATAATATCAGCTCAGCTCCAGAAGACAGTGTTGCTTGAAACAGCACAAATCCTGCAAAAGAAACATCTGCAATTACCAAGAACCAAATCTCGATTTGTAGAACACCATCTACCAGTCAAATATCTGACTGTGACAATTCACCACCACCACCAGTATTTATTTATACTTCTATGCTGCCTCTTCAGAGTCCTACTCAAGGCAGTTTACAATTAAAACAATGTAATTGTATAAAAAGAAGCTGCTAAAAAGAAGCCATTGGACATAAACAGCAAAAGAACTATCTGCAAAACATGCAGACCATTTGTTAAAAGCTGGCAGGAGAAAACCTTGACTTAAAAACTTGGGTAAGTGTTTTGCCCTGGCATCTATGAGAAAGTAAAATAGGTGCCAGGTGTGCCTCAAGGAAAGCATTCCAAAGGCAGGGTGCCACCACAGAAAAAGCTCTGTCTCTTGTTGCCACCCATCTCACTTCTGAAGGCAGGGTCACAGAGAGCAAGGTTTGAGAGGCAGATATTAACTGATGGGTTGGATAGTTTGGAAGTAGATGGTCCTACAGGTACCATGGCCCCAAACCATTTAGAGTCTTAAAAGTAAGAACCAGCACTTTGTTCCCAGAAACAGATGGGTTATCAGTGCAGATCCTTTAGCACAGGGGTGATATGATCCCTGTGATCAGCCTCTGACAATTGCTGATCAGGGACCAACTGAAGTTTTTGGATCATTTTCAAAGGCAGCTCCACACAGAGTGCCTTACAATGATCTAACTTGGATGTGATCAGAGAATTTATAATGATTATTAGCTTCATATATTGCCTGCCTTTCTCACTGGGACTCAAGCCAGATGCCGAAGAACTATTTAGAACTATTCAGTCAATCAGCAAGCAAATTACAAAGAATGATTTAAAAAACCATTGAATCTAACAATTTATTTATCAGCAACCTTTCTTCCTTACGTCACTCAAGGCAGATTACAAACATAAACAAAACACATAAAAAAACATTGGCCCCGGTCACACGGAGCATTAGCCATGCTACAGGGACGGAAGATAGGCGGATTTTCTGGGCGCGATCTCACCACCATATCTGGGAAGCATAGAGCTCCCGTGGCTCACCCAAGGCTTCCCGCCGAAGACGCGCAGTAAAAAATTAGTACCTCGGAGGTACTAGTTTCCGGAAACCGCGGGGCAAGGGCGGGCATCTGATCGTGTTTCTGGTGGTAGTTCCGGCGCCCACCCATGTCCCCTAGCAAAAAGGTTCCCCCCCCAAGTCTCCACGGATGCGCACAAGCACCCAACGGAGCATGCACACACTTTAGTTTAAAAAACCCACACACAACTGAGCAGCTCGCTAAGACTTGAGTCGTGTAGAGAAGAGGAGAGAAGCCAGAAGAAACGCAACACAGAGCGCACGGCTTGAGGCGAGAGAGAAACAGATAGGGGGGGAAGGGGAAAGGCAGAAGAGAAAGTGGCTGAGGTGAAGCCCAGAAGGGGGGGCTGCGGTGGCAGAGTAGGAAGTTTGCTTGGGGAAGGGGGGGCCAAGCTGGGAAGAGGTCACTAGACACACGGGCAGCGTGAGGGGTGTGTGTGTGCAGAGGCTGTGGGATCGGAGCCCCAGCGCCCAGGGAGCTGAAGAGCCAGGAGGGCGGCACTCACCGTGGCCTCGAAGACAGGTGCTGGAAGAGGCAGCGGAGGAGGAGGTGTGGTCAGGGCGGAGGGGGCTGAGGCATGCTGCTTTGCCCTCTTCATGTGCCCCACCAGCCGGCTCCCAAACTGTTGCCCTTACACAACTACTGCCCGCCCCCTGCCTGCCTCACTGGTGGGGACAAAGCCATGCCCGACACGACGTCGCACCGTCCAGTAGGCCGCTGGCCCCTCCTCTCCCCAGCGCCACTTGGCCGGTTTTCTCTGGCAGCCCCCTCCTCGCCTTCCCTCGGCGCGCGGCCCCCGCTTCTTTGCTGCGCCGTGTGATCAGCACCTCCCCCCTAACCACGGGACCTCCACGGGAGGTCTGATTGCGCAACCGCACATTATTTTGCCCCGGGGCAAACAGCCACGCTCCCCCCCCCCTGCATTTTCCAGCCCGTGTGACCGGGGCCATTTATTAACAAACATAAAACCAAAATTTAAAAACACTACTCATCAGGACTGCTACTAAGCCTAATCAAATGCAGTCCTAAATAAAACCATCTTCAACAGCCTCCTAAAGTTCAAAGGTGAGGGGGCTGGGCGCACCTCCCTGAGTTGGATCCCTAGGGATGTTGTTCCATAATCGTGGGGCTGCTACTGAAAAGGCCCAGGCCTGTAGCGAGGATTTTGTGGCTTGTGGGGCAATTTTTTTCGGGTGGGGCTGAAGTTTTCAGTGCAGAAAGAAAAGCCATTTAGCTGACAGAAAGCTGTTACCAGGATAGATCTCTAAATTGCAGGCTGTCAACCACTTTAGATGACAGTTTTCAGCTGCTGCAAGTTCATCACTTCTGCCAGCCTAAGCAACAGTTCTAAGAACAAGCTGGCAGGTGGGGGTGATGACTTCTATAGTTAAGAAAGCTAACACTTAGGCAAAAAAAAAAGCCCTCTCTTAAAGGAGACACAGTTTCTTG
The DNA here is from genome assembly GCF_001447785.1 of Gekko japonicus. NCBI lineage: Eukaryota > Metazoa > Chordata > Lepidosauria > Squamata > Gekkonidae > Gekko > Gekko japonicus. Next base: position 171,972 of record NW_015162015.1, on the reverse strand, counting down.
ACACAGAGTTATAAGGGATCCTAGAGGTCACCTACTCCAACCCCCTTGCTCAGTGCGGGAATTAGTCAACTACAGCACTCCTTTTAAAAAAGTTTCAAAATGATTGAAAAAAGCATTTATAGGAGAAATTCTTGGGGGCTGTGTCTTTAAGAAAGGGGGTGGAGCCCCCAAAAGCCCTACCTTAGCTATGGACCGGAAAAGGCCCTCTCTTGTGTCCCCACCAAACAAACTTCTTTGATTGCTGGGACAGTCAGGAAGGCCTCTCCCTGGGATCTTAATGGGGGAGAAGCTGGTCCTTCAGATAAGGTGCTCCCAAGCCATGTAGGGCTTTAAATGTCAAAACCAACAAACTTAATTCCTGGTAAATCAGAATAATGGAGTGGGGCCAGGTGGATTCCATGTATGAGAAAGACTATTCAGAATTGGTGAGTGGACCACAGTATATGATTAAACTGCAACATTTCTTAATAAAAGAAAATGACTCAGTGGAGCTGTGACTAAAAAATTGGGGAGGGGGAAAATTGTTTTATGGTGCAGCTAATGCATCCCCAAGAAAAAGGATCATGTTCCTCAAATCACAGCAACAGAACTATGTGTACTAAGAGCTGGTATGGCAGAAAAGGGCTCTTGCAGGGAGGATACATTGCATCAAAATGGGATCGAAAAACCCACAAAAACAACCTAAAACTTGTGAAGCCGGGAAGCTGGCTGGGTTTGTACAGCGAAACAAAACCAGATGAATAGAAAGCTGGAATCCAAACAGTCTCATTCAGTTGGGAACGTCAGATAAAAAAGAATGGGTAGACTTAAGAAGAGAAAGCGAATGCACAATTGCACATTATGGGTCTCCGAACAATAGCGCCAATGCCCCTGACAATAATAAACCATCAAATAGCAGAATGTAGAGAGAGAGAGAGAAAGACAGTTGCACAAAGCGCTGACTATTTCCACCTCCCCATCTCTCCGCCGCCTGCAAAGAAACTTTCTCCAATGGCTTTTTGGATTGCTTCGAATGTAAACTTCCCTGTATATAAATGAAGCAAACAATGAACCGGCGCACCAAAAGGACCATTACGGCTTCATTCGCGACGATTAACGGAGTTTGACAAAATCATGCACAGCACGGAAGTTTATATTCGTTTCTTTTTTTTATGGCTTCCCAAAGAATTTGCTTTGCGGTCCCCACCGGACCACCTGCTGTGCAGCAAATGCTGATTCTCCGCGCTGCGGCAGCGGTGTAAATTTGCCATGCATATAGGAAACTTATTGGTGTGGAAGTCTGTTTTATTGTACAGGTTGGACAAAGACAATAAGCCAGATAGTAAGATTATGCTCTCTCTCTCCTATAATGTCTGAGCAGATCAGCAGAAGGGGCTTCATGATTTAGATTCACGGTTGGTCACCATATTAGAGAGATCAGAATTACCTGGACTTATTTCTAAAATGGAACAGATGCCTTATGAATTGTTCATTTGTTTTTTAAAAACATGTCCAGATCATATAGAGTGCTTCACAACTTAGTTTGCAGTAGCATTTAGGTTTCTCCACTTCCCAAAAGTTGTTAACATGTGAACACATGAAGCTGCCTTATATTGAGTTAGAGCCTTGGCCTGTCAAGGTCAGTATGTCTACTTTGATGTGTAGTGCCTCTCTAGAGCAGAGGCCTCCCACTTCACTTGCTACCTGCTTCCTTTAACTGGAGATGCTGAGGACACAACCTGGGACCTTCTGCATGCAAAGCAGATGCTCTACTGCTCAGCCATGCCTCTCAAACAAACATACATCTGTACATGTAGCTGTCTTACACTGAGTCAGATACTTGATCTATAAAGGTCACAATTGTCTACTCGAACTGGCAGTGTCTCTTCAGAGTCTTTAACATGGCCAACAACCTGATCCTGTTAACTGGAGATGCCAGGGATTGAACCAGGGATGTTCTGCATGCAAAGCAGATCCTCTGCCACTGGGCCACAAGCCTTTCCAACTTTCAGGTGGAATGAGAGTGCTTCACAACTTAGTTTGCAGTAGCATTTAGGATTCACATCTGGGACATCTTCAGTACCCCCAGACAACTCTAGCTCCTTTGTGTTCTGTGGTGCTAAGTCCCATCAGATGCTGTGGTATTTGATGAAGGCCCTTTCCTTGCAGTGTGTGGGGGGGAACGGTACTCAGCAAATTAATTGTTTTTTTTAATGTGATGGATTCGAATTGCAAGCCATTTGCCAATCTGGCTGAAAATCAAAGTGCTGGATCCAGTCAATCTTTCCACCCGGTCTTGCCAAATGACCCTCCTTATTGCTGCCTCCATTCCACACCGCTTTCATCCAGACAGGTCCCCTGATCCCCAGTATAACCTTTTCCATGGTCAAAGGGGGAACAGTGAAAAACGCTGGTTGGAGCCAACCCAGTGCTCATTGTATCAAACAAAAAGGAGGAGGAGAGGAGGAGGAAGAAGAAATAAAAAGAAATCTTGGGGATAGTGGTGGTCCAATATTACTGGTGGTGGAGCAATATTATTGGAGTGACTGAACAAAAAGTGGAGATGTGGGGTTAGCTATTTTTTGTTAAGTAAGGGGTGTGTGTATTTTCCTATGCATTTGAATGTCTTGCCCCAAGTCTTGAATGAAATTGCTTTTCAATTCTGTAATGTGCTGAATCAATGGGGCCATTTCCTTTTTTCATATTTCTGTAATTAGCTGGTTTGAAACCCTTCCCCGGCTCATTGGAAAGATGTTGATTATTTACAGTATTTGCCATTTCAGTGTCACTGTGTTATTAACCTTTGCTTTGTACTGTTAAATATCTGCATTTGTTGATAGGTTGCTGGCACCCTGCGCTGCAGGGTTTAAAAAATACGTACGAAAATGCAACATTAACAAACACACACAAAAACTAAACACCCCAACCTCCTTGTATTCTCAAGCAAATGATTGTTAAATGCACAAGAAAGTGATGCTTTTCATTATATGGTTTGCCTTTTAATAGGTGCCTGAGGCCCCCCGCTCTAAAAAAGGTCCCATGGTATTTGGATCTGCGCGAAGCATGCAATCAGAGGCAGCAAAAATGATGAAAACAGCACATTTAAGAGTCCCACTTTTGAATGAGGCTTTGGAGCCCATAAAAAAACCTTTTTAAGAAGATAAATCCATGTGGTTGGAGTGCTGAGAGCCAGTGTGGAGTAGTGGTTAGGGTATCAGACTTGGACCTCGGAGACCCAGGTTTAAATCCCCGCTCTGCCTCAGAAGCACATTGGGTGACCTTGGGCAGATCACTCTCAGAAGAGTTGACCTCTGGGTTGCTTTGAGGATAAAATGAAGGAAAGGTGAAGGATGTTGTAAGCCGGTCTGGAGAGAAAAGTCAGGGATAAATACCTAAATGTCGGACATAAAATCATCCTGCAATATGCTTTTTTAACAAAAATCTCAAATTAGGTTACATTTTTTTAAAAAAAACTTAAGGTTGGTTTACACATTACAATTAGATGCTTCTTCATTTTTTTTAAATGCTCATATGAATGGTCTACTCTTATGACCAGCATCAAGCATTGGTATGTGGGGCTTTTTTAAAAAATTGACAATATGTATTTAGTGCAACCAACAAATACACAAGCATGAAATATAATACAAAAAAATAACAAACAATAAAGACAATTGAAATAGAAAGTAAATAAGCAATACTAAATATTAGATCTTGCATCTTATAAACATCCTTAATATGGCATTTCAGTTAAGTACTTCAGTTTTTTCGAGACCACTTCCATCTGCATCAAGTAGTTCAATATCATTGACCCCACTTCTACAAAATTTGAGGAAGGAGGATTATTTTCAAACTGATTCATCTTATACGTAATTCTTTCCATTATGTACATCTCCCATACCTTATGTTTGATGGTGCCTTCAGAGGCCATCAAGTGGAGATACTTGACCCATTTACCCCCGCCCCCCCAGGAATGAGAGATAATCCTTAAGAACTGGAGCATCTTAAAACATGTCTCTAGGTATGTGTACATGTATGCCCAATGGGGTAACATGCTTCGTAGAAGGGATACTGGAGGACATCTTGGCCAGAGTCCTCCACAACTTAGACCTGACTCATAATATTAAGTAACCAAGTAAGTACCATTATAGCACCATTTGTAAACAAGAGATGCCAATGAATTCCCCATTTTTGCTGGCTTGGTTTAAATATCCCTGTTTTCATTTTGCTTATTCCTTGTGCTCAGTGACTTAGGAATCTTGATTTTTGCTCAGCAGAAGATGAGAGAACCAGCTTAAAATGTACATCATGGCAACCCTACATACTGTCTATAATATTGTTCTATTGGGCACTGACTGTATGAAGGATGGAATACTTTGACCAAATTCATGCACTCATCAGCCTCCATGAAATCTCCCCCAGGCGTGCATAATTTCTGCAGTGCTTACAAACTGATGGTGGTCCACACAGGTACCATTTGTACTTTCATGAAGCAGAATTTATATGAACTGTTGCCAGCATGAGAACTAGAGTAGCCATGGATACAGTATCCATTCCCTCCCAGATGCCATCTGTCATAACATCTGGAGACTACATAAACATTTATCACTAAGTTACACTACAACATGAGTTCTGTAGTCTTAAATACACAGACATAGTTTTTTTTTTCTAGAATGCCCCTGATGTTGTCAGGTTTGGTGCAATTACAGGAAATGTTATCTACAACATTTTAAAAAATATGCTCATCCTCCAAGGAGCATAGTTTCAAGTTCACAACAATTCGCTGAGCTTAGGTGAAGAAGAAGCAGAAGCAGCAGGAGGAGGAGGATTTGGATTTATACCCCACCCTCCACTTGGAGTCTCAGAGGGGCTTACAATCTCCTTCCCCTCTTCCCACAATAGACACCCTGTGAGGTAGGTGAGCCTGAGAGAGCTCTGAGAGAACTGCTCTTGAGAGAACAGCTCTGAGAGAGCTGTGACTGACCCAAGGTCACTTAGCTGGCTGCATGTGGAGGAGTGGGGAATCAAACCCGGTTCTCCAGATTAGAGTCCGCCACTCTTAACCACTACACCAAACTGGCTTTCCTATGTATATCCAGTGAATGTTATGGCTAACTTGGAATTTGAACTGGGTCTCCTAGATCCAACACTCTAATCCAGGGGACCTCAGTCTTGCTTTGTTCATGAGTGTTTTTGGAATTTTGAGAAGGTAAGTGGACACTACCACAGGATGGCTGCTGATCACAAAATGTTGGGAATTTTTCAAGCCAAGCATCCTATGAGGGGGCTGTTATTTCCAACTGCAACCTCAAAGACAACGTCTCCTGGGATCTTTTGAAGCACCTCCTGTTCCAGTGAAGTGGAACAAAACCATGCTTGTCTTTTTTTGGGGGGGGGGAAGAGATGTTTCTGGGAAGGAGGAAGTGGGCACCACCAGGAATTACAGTGGTGAATGCCATGTTGCCCGTGATGGGCATCACATTGGGGATCCTTGCTCACACCACAGTGTGAGTTAGCTATGATTGCACTTATTATGGTCATAAGCCTCTGGTGAAGACTTTGTGCCAAAACACGTTTGACATACTATTTTATTTTACCTGGCGTTATGTGTGATCTTATTGTATATGCACCTCTGTTTCCCGTTTCTGATTTGTTTCCATATTAAATTACTTGTGTTCTGTTTTGTGCACATAATTGAATTGGGTTCATTTATATGTTGCGCCATACTACTTTTTCTGCTTTCTCAACCTTTTTAGTTGACCTTGTAAAAATGTGAAGACAGTGTTGTATGCAGGCTCTCTCCAGTCACTGTGGCTACCGGAACTTCTTCATGGTGTGCCATATTTATTTCTTCTCTTTGTTTCCTGGCCACCAAATTTATTTATTTATTTATTTTAAATTTGATTTGCTAGGCTGCCCTTCTCTACATGTAGGGGTCAGGGCAGCTTACAACAGAATAATGTACAGAAATTCTTTAATTTAAAACCAACATTAAAACCACCTAAAAACAGATCAGTAAATAGGAACAAAATACATATATAAGATGGCGGGGGGGGGGGATCAGCCGTCCCAGCCTCCTTGGGGGGAGGGGTTGCGAGGGATGGGGAAGTGTACGAGAGTGCCAGATGTCATACTATCTCCGTTGCTGTCCTCAGTCAAATGCCTGGCAGAACAGCCTTGCATGCCCTGCAGGAAGGTAAGAACTCCTGCAGGGCACAGATGTCTTCTGGCAGAGAGTTCCACCAGGTAGGGGCCAGGGCCAAAAATGCACGAAGAGTTTTGTACACAGTTTTTGAAGCAGGATTTAGGAATGCAAGAACAATAAACTTGAAGCTGGTTTCATTCCCCCAAATTTCAGTGTCAGGTCTACTTTCATCTCAATTTGCAGTAAACATTTTCTCTCACTTCAGTGTGCACAGAACTTCATTTCCCTGCACTGTCAAATCTTATGGCTTTTCCAATCCACACGGGCAAAATTTTCCTCTGATATATAACAAAATTCTCACCTTTGCTTTGTCAAAGACAGTCACAGGTAGGTTTCCTATGAAACACACCAGATTCATTTTCACTCTGAACCAGCTGCTTTGAAGACCTGAATTGCTAGAAATTAGTACCCTTCTTACCTACTGAGTGCCGAAATAAGGCTAGGGGGCTACAGTTGGGATTAATATAAAGAACATACATACATAAGACTCCAGAATTCATGCAACAGAGTATGACTATTTTATTGAACTGCCGTTCTGCTTAGCAGTTGGTACAGGGCAGATTCATAAGAACATACGAACATAAGATACGCCAATGTTGGATCAGGCCAAAGGGCCATCCAGTCCAACACTCTGTGTCACACAGTGGCCAGAAATACTAGGTGGCATCAGGAGGTCCACCAGTGGGGCCAGGACATTAGAAGCCCTCCCACTGTTGACCCCCCCAAGATGACAGAGTATCACTTGCCCCAGAGTCCCTATCTATATCTTGGGCTAATAGCCACTGATGGACCTCTGCTCCATATGCTTATCTAATTCCCTTTTGAAGCCGTCCATGCTTGTAGCTGCCACCACTTCCTGTGGCAGTGAATTCCATGTGTTAATCACTCTTTGGGTGAAGAAGTACTTCCTTTTATCCGTTCTAAACCGACCGCTCAGCAATTTCATGGAGTGCCCATGAGTTCTTGTACTGTGAGAAAGGGAGAAAAATACATCTTTCTCTACCTGCTCTATCCCATGCATAATCTTATAAACCTCAATCGTGTCACCCCTCAGTCGTCATTTCTCCAAGCTAAAGAGCCCTAAGCACTTTAACCTTTCCTCATAGGGAAAGTGTTCCAACCCTTTTATGATTCGAGTTGCCCTTTTCTGCACTTTTCCCAAAGCTATAATATCCTTTTTAAGGTGTGGTGACCAGAACTGCACACAGTATTCCAAATGAGGTCACACCACTGATTTATATAGGGGCATTATGATATTGGCTGATCTGTTTTCAATACCCTTCCCCAGCATTCGTGCAACCTCAGAATAGTATATGGAGATACTCCAGTTAGCCGAATACTCATTTGCTCTACCAAAAAGTTGCTGTATCAAGGGTGAGTCTGATAACACATGAACACATGAAGCTGCCTTATACTAAATCAGTCCATTGGTTTATCAGGTTCAGTATTGTCTACTCAGACTGGCAGCAGTTCTCTAGGGTCTCAGGCTGAACCCTTTCACACCACCTCCAATGGATCCTTTTAACTGGAGATGCCAGGGATTGAACCTGGGACCTTCTGCATGTCAAGCTCTACCACTGAGCAACAGCCTATCCCCAACAGCTACTGTCTTGACCAGTATGGAACATTCAGCTTGATAAGAGACATGTAGAGAAGTGTGTTTCATGAACCATGGAACAGAAGGTGTTATTGACTCTATCCACAGAAGGATTGGAGCAGGAGGCTATAGTGTGGCTTGGCTGCATGTCTCATGCAAGGCAGCCAATGAAAGGAGGAATAGGGATGCCAGCCTCCAGATGGGACCTGGGAATCCCCTGAAATTACAGCTCATCTCCAGACTACATTGACCAGTTCTCTTAGAGCAAAGGGATGCTTGGGAGGGTGGACTCTATAACACTGTACTTAGGGAAGGGCGCAAACTGGCTAATGAGCTAAAGTTCATCACAAATTTTGGCCAGTTTATGGTTTGTAAAACAAGGTTCGCAAACTGAAGAGCCGCCATGAACTTTCATGAATTTTGATGCAGTTCATGGTGGTTTGTGAAGAGCAGAAAGCAGGGGCTCAGACCTCTGCTTTCTGCTCTTCACAAAGAGCATCTGTTCACAAAAAACAGCTCTTCACAAAAAACCCCCAGCTCAGCTGTTTGGTTTAAATGACTGGGAGCCATTTAAACCATTGCTTTCTGCTCCCGGCGAAAAGCCACGAAGACCAAAAAGCAGGGGGTTAAATGGCTCCAAGCCTGGGACCGGCTTCCCAAGAAAGCCCCTTTAAATAGCTGAGCCATGCAGAACAAACTGCCCCCATGGTTCAACTGTTTAAAGGGGCTTTCTTGGGCAGTGAGCCCTGGGGTTGGCTGCTCCAGAAAGCCCCTTTAAACAGCTGAGCATGCGGAGCAGTTTGCTCCACACAGCTCAGCTATTTAAACAGGCTTTCTTGGGTTCAGCTATGAGCCATTTAAACCAAACACCTCAGCCTTGTCCCACACAACTGCTTGGTTTAGATGGCTCAGAGCGATTTTAACCCTGCTTTCTGCTCTCTGCCAAAAGTGACAGGGAGCAGAAAGGAGGGGTCACAAACCCATATGAACCTGTTTAGTTCATGAACCAACCTCATGGTTCGGTTTGTGGTTCAGCCATGAACCATGAACCAAACTGCAGTTCATGCCCATCCCTAATTGTACCCCACTCAGGGGTACAACTACTGAGAAGGCCTTTTTTGTGAGTATTGTGTATGTGTGTGTATGTGTGCGCACCTGGAAGTCATGGTTGACTTCTGGTGACCCCAAGTGGGGTTTGGAAATTTCAGAGAGGTGGCTTGCTACTACCTGCCTCTGCATCCTGACCCTGGTATTCCTTGGAGGTCTCCCATCTAAGTACTTGCCAGAGTCAGCCCTACTTACCTTCCGAGATCTGACAAGATTGGGCTTTCCTGGGCTATCTAGGTCAGGGCACTACTGAGAAGGCCTTTGTGCAAGATGGACTTGTGGAAATATGGGTTCCCAAAGCAAAAGCCCTTTAGATAACCTGGGGGCCTGTGTGGGTACATACAGCTGGTGTAAAGCTAGCTTATCTTACTCATTATGTTGATCTCTAGCCAGCATTCTGGCTGCCACCTGCTGAATCATTTGAAGCATCTGGACTGTCTTCAAAGGGACATGGAATGTGTTACAGTAATCCTCTCTAGATTTTAGCAAACCATGGATTATGGTGATCAACTTTCTTTAGTAGGAGACAGAGCTGGAGAATACCATAAATTTCTCTGCAGGGGAGCTACATCTCACAGTGAGGACTGTGCTGGAAATGTCTGGGGGGCAGAAGGTAGAGTGTGTATATGAGATGAAGTTAAAATGGTATTTTTAAATGTTGTAAACTTTTTAAAGGCATGGTGGTTGTAAGTGGAATTAAAAACACACCGACCTCCTTGGAGGAGGTGCCAATTTTGTTAACCCAGATTTTTTTTGGGGGGGAATATTCATGAGGAAGCCATTTTGTTCAAAAAGTTGCACAAGCACAAACTGTTCGCCAAACTGTCTAAATGCGAATTCCACACACCAGAAATTGATTTCCTGGGCTACCGCATCTCCCCACGGGGCATAGAAATGGACCGGGGGAAAGTTAAAAACATTTTAGGGTTTGCCAGTTTCCATAGAATCTTTCTGCCGAACTTTGCCCAGGTGAGCTTACCCCTCACAGACTTGCTGAAAACGAAGGGGAAAGGTCCTGAAGCTACTAAGCCTGGAGCTAAGTTGCTGTGGACCCAGGAATGCCAGGAGGCATTCGACAAGCTGAAAACCCTTTTCACCACTGAGCCCATCCTTGCACACCCGGATGAAACAAAAAAGTTTGTGGTGCAAACAGACGCCTCAGATGTAGCTATGGGTAGGGCGATTTTGCAAGAAGAAGCGGATGGCAAACTCCATCCCTTAGCCTACGTGTCTCGTAAATTCACCGACACAGAGTGCAATTGGTCAGTTTGGGACAGGGAAGCTGGGGCAATCCAGCTGGCTCTCTCGACATGGAGACATTGGCTGGAAGGGGCAAGGGTGCTGTTTGAAGTGTGGACAGATCACAAGAACCTTGAAATGCTTCGCACCCCCCTTAACTTAAATGCCAAGCAACTCGGATGGGTTGCTTTTTCTCTAAGTTTTGATTCACTCTCCACCATTTCCCAGGGAAAGCAAACTCGCTGGAGGATGCCTTGTCCCGCCTCCTGCAGCATGAAAGCCGGCAGGAGGAGGCCCTGGAGTCTATGTTTACACCTTTCCACTTGGGCGGGGCGGTAACAACCCGGAGACAGGCTAAATTTGCCTCCTCTCTCCCCTCCCCTCCCCTCCTGGGGGATGGGAGGCCAAATTCGCCACCGCCTTTTCGGAACTTGACAAGCGGGAAGTGGAGGTGTGGGGGAGGTTGGCGCTGGGGCCAGATGGGTGTTGGTATAAAGACACAAAAATTTTTGTTCCAAATCTGTTGCGGGGGGAAATTATGGGTCTAGTGCATGGATCTAAACCAGCTGGCCACACAGATTTTGTGAAATCACTACGTCTCCTACAACGCATCTTCTGGTGGCCCCACATGCGCAAGGATTTGTCTCTGTTTGTACACTCCTGTCAAATGTGCATTATGTGTAAACCCAGGAAGGGAAAGCCCCCCAGATTACTGAAAACTTTACCAATGCCAAATAGACCATGGGAGGTTATTTCCATGGATTTCATCACCGATTTGCCTCCCAGCAAGGCCATGACGGTAATTTGGGTGGTTGTGGATTTATTCTCCTTAAAAAAAAAAGTTTTATTTTCAGTTTTCAGCTTTGTGGCTTTATTCTCCAAGCAGGCTCATTTCATTCCTTTCCCCAGTGTACCAACAGCTCGGACTTTGGCCAAAGCTTTCCTCAACCACGTGGTCAGACTCCACACACTACCTACCAAAATAATAATGGACAGGGCCCCCCAATTTGTTTCAAAGTTTTGGGGTGAGCTCCTGGAACTCAGGGACATTGAACGGGCCCTGAGCAGTGCTTATCATCCAGAGACCGATGGCCAGTCTGAACGGGTTAATCAAACCCTTGAACAATATTTGCGTTGTTTCACAAAGTTCCAACAGGATGATTGGACAGACCTACTGACTCTTACAGAATTTTGTTATAACAATTCTTACCATGCTTCTACAGAAATGTCACCATTCAAAGCAGCTTTTGGCTATGACAGCCCCCCCGATCCCCTTTCTGACTTCCACTCTGGGGAAAGGGGGGGGCTTCTGAATGGAGCTCTGCATTAAGAGAGGCGTGGTCCAAGATCTGCGATGCTTTAGACACTGCTAAGGCTGCTTACAAACATCAGGCTGACAAGAAGAGGGTGGAGGGTTGGGCTTGCAGCCTGGGGACTCTGTATATGTATCTACTAAAAACCTACATTTGTCTCAGTCATGCCGGAAGTTGACGTGGAAATACATTGGTCCATTTAAAGTTGTTAGGCTGATTAATGAAGTGACTGTTGAATTGGATTTGCCTAAGAACATGCGGAACATTCATCCAATTTTTCATTTCAGCTTACTCAAGCCCTGCCCAACGTCTAACCCTTGGTGCCCGGAACCGGCTCGACCACCCCCAATTCTGGTGGACGGGGAGGAACATCATGAAATATCTGTGATTTTGGAGTCTAAAATGAAGCGTGGGCGATTGTTATACCTTGTGGAATGGCTACATTGGGGTCCCAAACATCGGGAGTGGGTGGTGGGGAAGGACTTTCGGGCCCCCAAACTCCTACGTAAATTTTATGCCCAATTCTCTGAAAAACCGGGCAGTCCCCAGTCACCTGTGGGAGGGATGATGTGTTTTTGAGAGGGCAGGATGTCAGCTGCCTGCCATATCTGTGTAGTCTACCCTTCCCTCTTCCTGCCTTGCTTGCAGCTCAGCAGCTTGCCGTAAACATGCCAGTGTGCTGAGGGAGCTAGACACCGTTATCAGTCTGGCCTTGTGAAGTAGGGAGGGCTTGGGGTCCACATTTGGTGTGAATTTTTCTGCTCTCAGGAAACCATGGGACTCTCCCGCTTATTATGTAATCACCCGCTGGGAGTCTTCCCGCGCGCGCTCGAAGTTCATTTGCTTAGCTAATTGCCTTGTCCAGCTATATGTATTGGGATGTTCCTGCCTTCTAGTTATTCCTAACAATAATCCTGTGGACATGGTACCAGTCTTGTACACTAATAAACATAACGCTTCTTGAGAAACGTGTGTGAAGAGTTACTTGCTGTGGAACCTGACACCTTACACGCTGACCTGGATAGCCTTGGTGAGCCCGATCTCAGCAAATCTCAGAAGCTAAGCAGGGCTGATCCTGGCAAGTACTTGGATGGGAGACCTCCTTGAAATACCAGAGGTGCGAGGCGGAGGCAGACTGTATCAAGCCATTTCTCTGAATGTCCTCCATTCCCCAGTAGGAGTCACCAGAAGCCAGCCATGACTTCCAGGTGTGCACACGAACACACACATGCACAAAGACAAAAAATACAAACATATATATATATCTTACCTCATGGCAACCTGAGGACTTTCAGATCGATAAATCTGTGTTGGCCCTGCTAGAATGACCTTGCGGAGAAGTGTTCTTGGAGAAGAAATAAAAACAAAGTCACTTTCCTCATCCCATCCACCCAAGAGAGGGAACACGGGGATTCTGCTGGAGCTTGTTTGAACTTCATGAAATTGATTTTCATTATTGAGAGAAGCTGCGGACTGCCTCTGTTTTCATCTCCGCCTGCCAATGTACAGTGTATTTGTCCCAGATGATAACAGAGTTTTTAATTATTGTAATTATCACTTGAAAATTGGGTTGCTGCCACCAACAATTCAAATTAGAGTCTGTTACTTTTTATCTTTATTAATGTCTTTTAATCTGAGACTCCCTATCTGACTGGTAATAAAATATTATGGTTCACAGACAATGATATGTTTGTACACAAACATGCTCAAATATTAAGAGGAACGTACATGTAGTTGGCTCAGTTCAGATATCATCCCATTTGCATTCAACATAGTTTAGGAACCAAACCATGATTTGAACACACATGAAGCTGCCTTATACTGAATCAGGCCATCGATCCATCAAAGTCAGTACTGTCTACTCAGACTGGTAGCATCTCTCCAGGCTGAGGTCTTGTACATCACCTACTGCCTGGTTTGTTTCAATGGAGATGCTGGAGATGGGACCTGGGACCTTCTGCATGCCAAGCAGATGCTCTTCCACCACTGAGGCATGGCTACTTCCCAAAAGAAAGTTGATTAGAGTTTCCAAAATTTTAGGCAATCCACACCTGCTTTCTTTTTGCATCTGCTGTGTGATTCCCTTGCAGGCTTCTGGAGGCAAAGCAAGAGCTGTAAGTCCGGTTTGGTAATTCAGATGTCACATAAAACCATGGTGAACACAATCCATGGTTGGCAGAGCATTCATTGGGTTGGAAGCTACGGTGATGCACCAGCCCTCCGGAAGCTAAGAAGGTGGATTCTTTGTCAGCTACCTTGAGTTCTGTGATGGAAGGACGGGAGAATATAAAGAAAGGAACTTCAAACCATCTTTTCAGGTTCTGGTTTTGTCATTTATCAAAAATCATGCAAGACCATAGTCCAGTTTCCTTACCAATGGTTTGGTGTGATGTCTGCACTAGGCCTGAAGAGCTGAGCAGCAGATTACAGAGAAGTACTGGTTGTTTGGCTGTCCAAGTTGCTTATGCCCCATTGATAACAATGGGACTGAATTCTGAGTAGATGCTGTCACAGTACAATTCTAAGCTGAGTTACACCCTTCCAAGACGACTGACATGAGTAACTATTTGTGATTGCACTGCTAGTGTTCTAATGTCCAAGAGTTAAAATGAGAGTGTATTTATTTAGATACTAGCAGTAAAGCCCGTTGTGGAAATAAATACAAAGGGATCTAGAAAGAGGCTCTGGGGGAGTGCTCTGGCTTTGGGCAAACCGTGTCATTTTGCTGTGGTGACCTCAGCAGGGTATAATGGCAGAGTCCACTGTTTTCTCCAGAGGAACTGATCTCTGCTCCCTGAAGAGCAGTTGTAATTTTGAGTGATCTGTAGCCCTCACCTGGAAATTGGCAACAATTGTTACCCAGGACGAAATGGCTGGTTTGGAGGGTGGAGTCTATGGCATTCTACCTGTCTGATGTCCCACCCCTCCGCAAACCCCACCGTCTCCAGGCTCCACCCCTCAAATCCCCAGGAATTTGCCAGCCTGGAGTTGGCAACCCCATCTCCTTCGCAGCTAACTATCAACCTACCATTATCTGCCCCTTTGACTTCAGCTGACTTCCGCCCTCCCTTCTGCAGAGCAATTGTAATTTTGAGTGGTCTCCAGCCCTCACCTGGAGATTGGCAACAATGGTTCCCCATGAGGGACTGAGTGGTTTGGAGGGTGGAGTCTATGGCATTGTACCTGTCTGAGGTCCCACCCCTCCTCAAACCTCACCCTCTTCAGGCTCCATCCCTCAAATCTCCAGGAATTTCCATAATGTCATATGGTCTACCCTCCAAAGCAGCCATTTTCTCCAGGGGAAACTGATCTCTGTCATCTGGAGATCAATTGTAGCAGTGGGAGATCTCCAGGTCCCACCTGGAGATTGGCAACCCTAGGGGAAAGTCAGCTGCACAGCAGGGGGTTGAAGAGAATGGTTTGATGGGTGCTGGGCCAAGATTGGCAACAATAGTTCCCCAGGAGCAAATAGCTGGGTTGGAGGGTGGAGTCTATGGCACTGTAACCTGTCTGATGTCCCCCTCTCCGGCCTCCACTCCTCAAATCTCCAGGATTTTCCATACCTAAAGCTGGCAACTTTATCTCCTCCCCTCTCAGTAGCCTCTTATTTTGCCTTAAATTGGTTTTGATGCCAGCAGAGTGAGAAAATGCCAGAGGCTCTGGGTGGGTGCCTCATCGTAAATGCACCAAACAATTCCTAAAGATTTGCCAAAACACTACTCTGTCGACAAATTGCAGCACTTTGAATTAGCACCAGAGCTTTAAGAGCTCTCCAGCTGTCACCTGGAGACTGGCAACAGCTTGTTTGGAGGGTGGGGAGTATGGCATTGTATCTGTCTGAGGTCCTCCTCTTCCTCCTTCTCCTCCTCCTCAGACCCCACCCTCAGCAGGCTTCATTCCTAAACTATCCTGGAGGTTTCCAACCTGGAGTTGGCAACCCTATGTCCTTTCCAGGCAACCATCATACTAACCTTTATCTGCCTGTCTGTCTTCAAGTTTACTTCCCCCCCCCCAGCCTCTGCCTAGGGAAAGCAGCTGTCATCATTCTCCTCTCCCCCTATGAGGTATGTTAAGGTTGAAAGTGTGTGAATGGTCCATAATCCCCCAGGCAGCTTTTAAAACATGATCCTGGGACCTACACACCACCAGACATTCCAACTGCCTTGTGGGGGGGGGGGAGTATGAGGTGTGGAATGGAGTGAAGTCCAGTCAGCTTCCATATGCAAAAGACCTTGAAGGTTCCATATGCAACTGACATTCCAACTACCTTGCGGGGAGGGGGGTGAGTTTGAGGTGTGGAATGCAGTGAAGTCCAATCAGCTTCCATATGCAAAAGACCTTGAAACGCTGGGCGGGACTGCACAAAGCAGCCAGTCAACCCAGCCAGCGTCTTCTGACTGACAGTTCAAGCGTCCATACACTAAAGGGGCCAAATTTAGAATGTTCATATAGAATGTTCTTACTCAATTATATATAAGGAGAGATTTATATCCCAATGTTCTCCCCAGTAGAGTTGGGGAGGGGGATGCCCTGCCCCAGATCCCATTGGAGAAAAATTAAAAAGAAAAATAAAGCCATTACCATAGAGTTCCTGGCAATTACTAAAGCAACCTGGAAGTGACAAAGGGTAGCTCTAGGAATTGCCAGAAGAAGAGGAGGAGGAGGAGGAGATTGGATTTATACTCTCCCCTTCACTCGAAGTCTCAGAGGGGCTTTCAGTCCCCTTCCTCTCCCCACAACAGACACCCTGTGAGGTAGGCAGGGCTGAGAGAGCTCTGAGAGAACTGCTCTTGAGAGAACAGCTCTGACAGAACTGTGACTGACCCAAGGTCACCCAGCTGGCTGCATGTGGAGGAGGACTGGGGAATCAAACCCAGTCCCCCAGATTAGAGTCTGCTGGTCTTAACCACTACACCAAACTGGTTCAATTCAGAAACTCTAAAATAAGAGCTTCTTGTAAACAGATGAGGCCTTATTTTCTTTTTTAATTTTCCTCCCAGGATGCTGCCCCTCATGCTGCCTGGCAACCCTACTTCCAAAGTCCTCAGGTTTTTTACAATATCATTTTCCCTTTCTGTTTTTTCTCACAACAAGCCTGTCAGATAGGGTAGGCTGAGAGAGAGAGAGAAAGAGCAAAAGAGAAAAAGGCTGGACCAGGGTCACCCGGTGAGCTTCCATGACCCCTCCTGTTTTCCCTGTTTCTTCCTTCAGCAGATCTTTTCTCATCTAATAATTTTATCCGCTTTATGAGACAGATCAAGAATTGCATATGTAGTCCCTCATTTATATTCAAGGCTGATATAATATAGTCTTGGTGATTTGGCACCAGATTTGGGTGTAAACATCAGAAAACTGTAATATGAAGCGTAAATGCTAATCCCCCCCCCCCCTAAACGGCATTGGCAAGTATTGTGCTGGGAAAGGCTTGGGACAGATTATACAGGAAGAGACTTGAGCACTGTGAGGGTGAGGGGGTAAGAACACCCCTAAAAACAGCCCTTGAAAGAAAGGTCAAAGAGGACTATGATTTTTATTTTTAAAAATTGTGGATTTCATTCCACAAACACTAAACCATTTGAAGGGGTAAAATGAACTTTCAATCTGTTTTAAAAACCTGCTCTTTCTGAAAGAGAAATAATCAGATCTTCCTTTTTGCATAGACAGAGTTTTAATTACCTCTGGAACTCCCCAAGTCCCTTATGAGCAGCTTTTCAGAAGCAATCTATTAACAAACAATAGCCTCTGTGCTTGGCAAAGAAAGCAGATGCTATCATTTTCTGGGCAAGCGGGTGCTCTTAGCACCTCTGTCTCTATAGCAGCAATAGCTGTTAATAAATCCTGCTGTTGGAATGGTAGATAATCCAGCCATAGATCTGCAAAGCAAAATCATAACTCACGGGGCTGTGGGTGAAACAGGCTGTGGAAATTATGAAAGAGAGCTGTCATGGCTTATAAATACCAGCTGTAGTTTTGAGCAAACGTCCACAGAAATCACTAGGGCAGGGGTCCTCAACTGTGTGCAGGGGCTTGTGAGAAATGGTTGTGGCTGCCACCAGAAAATGGCTGCCGTAAGAGGTGGGGACAATCACAAAAAGGCTGCTGTCTGTAAAGCAGAATACTGGGAGGTTCCAAAACAAGCATCTTCCAATGATGGTGGGTGCAATTATTTCCAGTTGGGTCTTCTCTGAAGATCTAAAGGACTTCTGGGTTCTTCTGAACCATCTCCTGCTCCAATGAGGTGGCGGAAAGCTAGGATTGGCCCTGTGCTTTGAAGAAAAGGCATTCTGGGGATGAAGGAAGTGGGCACCAGCAAATAAATTAGTCTTCATCATGGTGCCCACAGGCACCACGCTAGGAATCGCGGCTGTATAATATTCTAGCTTTGCCCATTTCTCCTGTCTGACTCAGAAAACTAAACATATTCATGTTAAACAAGAGTCATAAACTGGGTTTCAAATATTTTTGGTATTTTTACAAATTAAGTTTCATGCCTTTGCCAACAAATATCCCTGCTTCTATAGATGCAAAAGCAGCATAAACACATAAACATTGCCCCCGGTGACCCTGTGGCCCGTGTAAATTGATCAAACCAGAAAATTATATTTAAGTGCCAACAGCAGACAGCAAGCCATGATGCATGCTGCCAACCAAAGGATGCAAAGCTATTCTAACTACTTCTAATTTCAATTATGAATATATCATCAATGTGAGTGTATGAACTGTTCAGCTGAATGGGTATTGCAGGGGCACTAAGGTCTATATCCCAAAAAATTATTTCCAAAGATCAGAGAATCTATACTGACCACACAGGCTGAGGATATGGAAAGGACTCTCGTGCTCTAGGCAGAATTGATCTGTATCAATTCATTGATAAAATTTTCAACCTTGTTGCCTGTTTGGTACAGTTATCTGCAACAGCGAATAAGCTTATCAAGTGGCATTGCTCTCAGATGTTCAGAGAATCTCCACAGTCTCTGCACTGAACCAATGAGAGGGAACATCCTATATCGCCAATTACTTTACTTTTCTCCTGTTCAATTCCAGCACAGATGAGAGGTGAAAATGCCACATTCTTTTCAAATATTTTATATAGAAAGGGAACAACTTGTGAAAAAGAGACCAATTAATGCATTTTTTTTAAAAAAAAATCCACACATAAAACCTGCACAAAAGTTCTGAATAATAATATTGTCATTTTGATTCTGAGCAGGATAGGCATCCAACAGCATATCTTTTTAACTTACAAATTCTTACCTCGCTCAAAAGAGAGAAGGTCAGTTCGGCAGTGCTGCTTACACTGGCAATTTCTTTCCCTGCTTGACACAGTGTTCTTGCCTTCTGATTAATTTTAGCAAGGTTTCCCTTGTTCTTCCTTTCCCTTTAAAGTTTCAGGCTCCAATCCAGGGATGTTGGTTTGCACAACTGTATCATCATACATTGTATAATAATTGGGGACGGAGACTTATGCTGTGAGTACCTTGGTTCTGCTTTTATTAATTAGGCATCTCTATGCTGGTTTCTCCCTAAAGGGACCTCAAAGCAGCTTAAAGAAGTTTTCCAGCAACCAATTAGAACAAATATACTTTAAATAAACACAAAAAACTAAGAAAACAGTGGAAACATACACATCGTGGGCGGGTTCTTGTTCTGGCCTGGCTGTTGTCGGTCCTAGGCTCTGAGGAAGCAGGGTTGCCAGCTCTGGTTTGGGAAATACCTGGACATTTTGGGGGTGGAGCCTGGGCATGGTGGGGTTTTGAGAGGGGAGGGGAGGGACCTCAATGTAGAGTCTACTGCTCCAAAGCAGCCACTGTCTCCAGGGGAGCTGATCTCTGCAGTCCGGAGATCAATTGCAATACTGGGAGATCTCCAAGCAGGACCTGGAGCTTGGCAACCCTAACTAAGAGCTGAGGGCCAATAACTCTTTGTCTCCTTCCCTTCAGTGCATATAGGAGCAAGAGCTTCTGCCTCTTGCCATGCTCCAGGTTAACTACCTTCACACAGTACAATGCAGCTGGAAAGTGCATTGAAAATGGATTGAAAGTGCATTATTTAGTGTGTGTGATCACAGCCTACATGCGACTCCAGACTTATCTTTTAGAGAGAGAAAGAATAACCATGGGGGCATGATTTGGATTGGCGATACAGTGATGGGGAAAAGAATCTTCACTCTTCCCTCCTTAAGGTGTTTCCCTGTTCATAAATGCCCTCAATTCTGAGCTTTTTTTAGACCCAAGAGGGGGAGAAAAGAGGCATCCTCATAACAGAACTGTGAAGTAAGTTAGGCTGACAGAGTGCAGGCAGCCCAAGGTCACCTAGCAACCTGCAAGGCAGAGTGAAGATGTGACTGTGCGTCTCCCAGTTCCAAGTTCAGCCCACTGATCACTGTCTTTTTTTTACTTCTGAAGATAAAATACAATGCAGGAAGACAGTTCTGATTAGAAGGAGAGAATTAAATACCTTCCTTCTGTAGTGTTGTGCTGGTTGATATTGGGACAAACTGCACAATGGTTTTTCAGGGCCAAAGAGACAACTAGTGTTTGAAATACAGAAGCGTAGAATGTGTTCTATAATTCCACAAAAAGTTAGCTCTCCTGATAGATCTTCTTTCCCGCAAAAACAAGGGGCTGTAACTTAGTGGTAGACCAGATGCTTTGCAAACAGAAGGTCCCAGGTTCAATCCCTGGCATCTGAAATCAAAAGGACCAGGTTGTTTGTCTGTTAAATGCCGTCAAGTTGCTTCTGACTTATGGCAGCTCTATGAATGAATGACCTCCAAAACATCCTATTGTTCACAGCCTTGCTTAGGTCTTGCAAACTGAAGGCTGTGGCTTCCTTGATTGAGTCAATCCATTTCATGTTGGGTCTTCCTCTTTTCCTGCTGTCTTCAACCTTTCTGAGCATTATTGTTTTTTCCAGTGACTCTTGTCTTCTCATCATGTGACCAAAGTACAATAGCCTATCAGATAGTAGGTGATATGAAAGACCTCAACCTGAGACCCTGGAGAGCCACTGCCAGTCTCAGTAGACAATACTGATCTTGACAGACCCGGTGTCCAATTTGTTATAATGCAGCTAGGCAGGGCCTGTGGCTCAGTGGTAAATAATTTGCTTAGCAATGCAGCAGATCCCGGGTTCAATCCCTGACATCTCCAGTTAAAGGGATCAAGTCATAGTTGTGAAAGACCTGAGATTCTGGGGAGCTGTTGCCACTCGAAGGAGACAACATTGACCTTGATAGATTAGTGATATGACTCTGGATAAGGCCACTCCATGCATTCAAACTATGTGTTCATCTATGCTAACAAGCTCCCTTCCATGGTAGATTCCAGAAGTTTTAATGAGACACTGCTGGTTAGAATAGTCACATTATCCACACACTCTTATCTGAAGAGTGAGATTTAAATCCCTGGAGCCATCCAAGAGCCTAGGTAGGAGAAGGCCCATTCGGAGAGATTTATTTTCAGCCTCTGGCAAGATCCAATTATTCTCTGTCTTTTGTTTTTCCCATTGTGGTTGCTCTGTTGTTCAGGTCTGTCAGGGATTGTTTTTCAATTGAATGAGCCCCTGACCTCTCATGTTTAATTACTAATCAGATACATCCAACCCCATTGGTAAACTTGCCAAGGAGAGTTGGTATTTATTGTGCTGTAGAACTGCCGTTCCCTCTAGTAATGAAACAAGCTCAGGCGACAACTTTCTGAACTCACTCATGCAGGAAGTATAGAGAAATCCCAGAGAGGAAGACTGTCTCTCACCTTTGACCATATGTCACAGGCTAGAGGAGATCACAACTGAGAGGATGGTATGAGTTCCTCCCCACTTTTAGTGGTTCAGGATTACTAAGGCTTAGTTAATTTTGGGGCTGCCACCCAATGAAAGAAAATGATTCATGCCATGGATGCCATGGATGTGGGTCAATTAATGAATTTATTGAACATAAGTGAGGCTATAGCTCAGACGGACAGCATCTGCTTTCTATGCTGAAGGTCTCAGGTTCAATCCCTGGTGTCTCCAGTTAAAAGGATCAAAGAGCAGGTGGTATGGATCTGGTCCAAAGAGACAATACTGACCTAGGCATGCCAAAGCTCTGACTCACTAGATAGCAGCTTCATATATTTGTGTGCATTCATCCATATGCACTTGGGACAATCCCACCATCCTAAAGATAAAAGTGCATCTTCTTTGTGGAAGGCACACATGAATTGCAACAAGGCATCATCTTATGGCTGACATTCACATTGCATGGGACAGTAGGTCTCCCAAGAATCTCAAAGAGCAGAGGGGAAGGGTGAATTGTGGTTGTGGTGATTGGGGCAGGATATTTTAATCTTTTCCTCCCAGCACTGTTTTCCTATCAGAAACCATTCACTCTTCTTTAGGTATTGCACAGTAGTTAAGGGGGTTAGTAGAAGTACTTGGGCAGTAGTTCAGGGGTGGGTGGGTGGGAGGGAATACTTTTGCCCTGGTTAAGGCACACCATTCACATACACATAAATGAACTGGACACTGATGTAACAAGACTTTGCCCCCACTCAGTGACACAAGAGCATGCAGAAAATCCAAACTTCGTAGAAGAGCCATGGTGCAGCACAGGCAGAACGTTCCAATGTCATTCTCCATCAATTCCACCAAAAGGATTTTGGTAGTAGGCAATGTTTTCTTGAAGAGCTGCTGCCAGTCAAAGTCAATCTGGAGCTAGGTGGGCCAATAATCTGGCTCCGTGTAATGCAGAATACCCCATGACTTGGTGGTAGATGGCATACTTTGCTTGTCAAAGATCCCGTTCAGTCATCAGCATCTGCAAATAAAGGTGGGTATTCTATCACTCTGCTGAACAAAGTCTGAAGCCTTCCTCCAGCCTAAGGAGACTTCCTCTAATGGAAGAGCCACGTAAGTTGGAGGAAAGGATGGAGGAACTTGGTCAGATCTATTCCCCTGATCTTAGGTTGCAGGTGATGTGAAAGGGATTTCTATGCTGAAGAACCTGAAGATCCACTGTGAGTCAATACAAAGGAAAATTCTAAGTAGACCAATGGTCTGACTTGGTCTAAGTTTGCAGTCCTCCCACCAATTGCCTCCAGCACCAGCCACACTTGGAGAAAAATATTTTGAAAACCTAGTGGCTTCCTTTTGCACTGGCATAGCACTTCCAGGTACAACCAAGAAGTGACAGTGGGAAGCTCTAGGGATCACTGGCAACTCTATGGTTTTCCATAAGTTTCCTGCAATTCCTAGAGCTATCCATTGTCACTTCCAGGTTGTACTTGGACTTTATGTAGTGACATTGGTGATGTCACTAATGTCACCACCACCACCCCATGTTGCCACCAATGTTCCCTCTAAGCTGTGGAGTCCTGTGAGCAAAAATTCTGCCTTGTGAGCTACTGGCATTAAAGTTGTGAGCAGGTGCTTTGGCTACTGCATAAATTAGTTTGTCCTGGAGCCATCCTCCCTGAGCTAAGACAAAAAGGTGTGAGCTGGAGGCTAAGAAACTGTGAGCTAGCTCACACTAACTCAGCTTAGAGGGAACACTGGTTGCCACCCTCCCCAACCCTCTCACTGGTTGCCAGACTTGGCCTTTTAACCCTAAGTATATAACAGTTTGGTGTAGTGCTTAAGTGTGCAGACTCTAATCTGGGAGAACTGGGTTTGATTCCCCACTCCTCCACTTGCACCTGGCTGGATGACTTTGGGCAAACTGTAGCTCTGATAGGAGCTGTTCTTGGAAACGAGCAGTTTCTGTCAGAGCTCTCTCAGCCCCACCTACCTCACAGGGTGTCTGTTGTGGGGAGGGGAAGGGAAAGGAGATGGTAAGCTGCTCTGAGACTCCTTTGGTAGTGAAGGGCAGGGTATAAATCCAAACTCCTCCTCCTCCTCCTCCTCCTCATTATTATTATTATTATTATTACTTGGACCACAGACTGAACGTAGTAGGATCAGGAAGCATCCTCAAAAACTGATGGCACAACAGGGCTGAGCTTGTTGGGAAGTTTAATGTTACTGATTTGCAGAAGCTTCTTCCCTGCCTTTTTCTGACAGGGAGACAGCAAATCTGGCAGAGCAGCAGTCTCTCCCTCCAGGAGACTCAGGAAATCTGCAGAGACCTCCCCTGAGGAGGAAACATAATTGCCACCCCAGACAGGTGAGGGTAGCATTAGGTAGTCTTCATCAATGACATTAAAAGTACTCTTTTCTGTCTCATGCTATTTGTGCACTTGTCTAAAAGACCGTGATGCAGTCAGAATAGGCAGGAATCCAGGGTTCCCCCGCCCCTCCCAATTGAAGGCCATGCAGGAAGGTGGATTTACATTCCATTACCTTCTTTTGTGTGCCATCTGTGAATAGATCTTTACCTGAATTGCATTGTTGCCCAGAATAGCACTGCAAACTTTCTGGCAAACACAGGGGGCGATTTCTCACTAGAGCTGCCTCGCAGCACAGCACCGTTTGCCCCAACACAAACATGTCAATTTCACACCTGAGGCTGCGGAGCTGCATTTGACTCAGGGCTTCGCCCGATTTCCTCCGCAGTTTCATGATCCTCAAAAACCAGGATCACGAAACTGCGGAGGAAATAGGGCAAAGCCCCGAGTCAAAATGCAGCCCCGGAGCTTCGGGTGTGAAATTGACATGTTTGTGTCGGGGCAAACGGTGGCTGTGCTGCAAGGCAGCTCTAGTGAGAAATCACCCAGGGACACCTTTCTAGTAGGAGAAACCTCTTTTGCAAATATCAAGGAATAATCTAAGGTCATGATGGAGTGATGATAGACCTTTTCATATGTTACAGTCCATGAATACTGGAAGGTGGGCAACTGTGCATACATCTCCATTGTATCCTCATAAGAACCCTGTGAGGTAAATTAGGCTGAGAGTGACCAGCCTAAGGTCACCCAGTAAGCTTCCATGGCAGAATGGAATCCCAGAATCTAGTCTGACACTCAAAACCCGAGCCACATTGGTTTTCAGTGCCCTCCCCCAGCAAATCTTTCCTGGGGAAAATCTGGCCAAGTTACAAAAGTCATGTGATAGCAAGTCACTCTCGGGTGAGTTGTGTGGTGGACACTGCTGGGCCTGGCCAAGCTATACAAGTTGCATGGAGAATGCTGCTGGTCCCAGGCAAGTTTTGTGGCATCAGTTCATTCAGTAGCCACTGGCTCACCTGGATGAATCATGCAAATTCATGGTAGCAATTTGCCCAGTGGTTGCTGCTGGGCCTGGCCCCTATAAGTCCTTATTTCCAATGCATGGGGAATCGGACACCAAGTCAAAAGGGAGGACAGTAGAGGTGGACTGAGAAGCCAAAGGGCCCACCCCCTGTTTTGGCTGACAGAAACCAAGGTCTGAAGGCTGGCAATATCATTGTAGTTGCTTAGCAATCCCCACGATAGCCACTGAGATTTTCTTTCTCAAAGGTACAGGTGTTGCTTCTATAATTAGGGGAGGATTAACTGCCCCCCATGTTTTAAGATTTCAGATTTTTCTGCAAACCTGGGGCTTTTCTCAGGTTTCTGGAAAGCTCTGTCCATGGCCCTAAGAATCCTCATGTAGGGCCAATTATATTTATATACATATTTTATTTTAAAGATTTATTTCCCATCCCTTCACTTATAAAGCACTCACCGTGACTCACAAAGAGTTTAAACAACAATGATAAAATACATACAACAATTAAACCAAAATTATATACTTTTTAAATAGAACAGAATAAGTAAAACAGACAACAGTAAAATTCCTCCAACAGCGCACTCAAATTATCGTAAAATCTCTGGAACCACAGCCACGGTAAAAAGAAACAAAACAAAATACCAGCTTTCTCCAAAGAAGCATCAGTTTAGTTATTCAAGCTGATTTTTGTAAGAAAGCACACATGGGCATGAAGAAGGGCTTTCTTTAGTACTTTGTTAAAGAAACACACACACACACACTGCCACAAACTGGGAAGGGAGCAGGCTTTTCTACTCTGAACTGGAATTGCCAGCTCTGGGTTGAGAAATACATGGAGATTTGGGGGTGGGGCCTGAGGAGATTGGGGTTAGGAGAGGGGAGGGATTTCAATGGAGTGTAATACCTTAGAGTCCACCTTGCAAAGTGGCCATTTTCTCCCTGTGAACTGATCTCTGCCAACTGGAGATCAGTTGTAATCCCAGGAGATCTCCAGCCACCACCTGGGGGTTGGAAAACTCTGAAAAAAAGATTTAAAGCCCATGTAACATTCTCCAGGCATTCAGGAATATGCAGAGGGTGGACTTCTGGTCAATGGCGACACGCTAGCAGACGCCTTTCCCGGACTACCGGGTGGTGATCTGCGCACCAGCAATAAGGAGGAGTGCAATTGTCCGTCACCACTCCCCCGGAGCCTGTGTGAAAGGCTCCTTGCCATGGGGCTTTGGAAGGGTGGCCTCTTCGCCAGCACGATGCTGGTGAATTGAAGCGCTCTCTTGCCATGACGGTCCTGCTGCCGAAACAGAGCCGCCGACCGGGACAAGCGTTGGAGATCGGGCGATTTAAACGTGATCAGGCGAGGTCTACGGACCAACAATGAACTGTAAGTCAAGTGAAATCGAAATGCCGAAAATCTAAAAGAAAGCCCCCTGGGAACGGCGAGATGAGCAAGCGGGGGAGGGAGCAAATGGGGCGTAACTAAAGCAGTGATTCTCCGAGGGAGGGGCTGAAGCATAAATGTTGAAATAAGTTTTAAGAGACTTACCAGAGCATAGAAAAGCACTTGGGTGAATTTCAGAGACTTTAGCAAGTTCTACTAAAAATAAATAATCCACAGGCATGGCGGGGGGGGGACAGAGAAAGAAAGGCAAGCAAAATTGAAACTAATGGGAAGCAGGAGTCCCCAGATGGAAGATTTTACAGAGCTTTCCAAACTCTTAGCAGACACCATGTGCCCTCTATTGGACCAGATGACAAACGTTAATCAGCAGCTGACAATTTTAAACCAGAACCTTGCAGATCAGCAGCTTCATCTGGCTGAAACCACAAAAAAGATGGAGCAAACAGCTGAGAAAGTGAAAGAAATAGACGATAAGACTATAAGAGTTAAGAAAAATGTTCAAATGCTGGAAAAGAAACAAGCCTCAGATGAACTTCAACTTTTGCAGCTGCAAATGGAGAAAGCCAACCTAGTCTTCTGATTCCAAGGGGTCCCTGAGGTGAAAGACAAGAATCTAAAACAACTTCTGAGTGAAGCATTAGCTCCAGTTACAGATTTAAAAGCAGAATATCTTGTAAGTGAAATGGATGTGGTTTACAGAACCTACTCCGTCTACATCAAGAAAAATAATCTGCCTGGAGAGATTGTGGTTAGATTCTCGAAGAGAAATGTGAGGGACTTAATCTTGAAAGCAACTACAGGATCACCTCTAAAAATGGGAGGAAATACCATCAGAATTCTAAAAGATATCCCATTTTGTTGAATACGAGACTCGAGGCAGCAGGTGAACAGTGATAACAGCTTTATTCAACAAGTTAGAAGAAATCAGAATGAGACAAACAACAGAGCAACAGGCTCCTTTTTAAACAGTCCGGGCTTGGCAAGCCACGCTCCCATGTTAGATAACATCCAATCAGATATTGTAAATAAAGACCAATCAGTTTGCTTCCCTCCAGAACTTCCCTGGTTCTGATAGGTTGGTTTTCAATACCTTACATCAGACTCAAGCTCTATATACAAAAGATACATACATTCCATTCAATACATAACACATTTGAAATAAGGAAGAAGAGAAAGAAATATAAAGACTTAATATTGTTCTTGCAAATGAACAGCATTGCCTACAGATGGTTGACCCCCGAGGGTGTCACCTTCAAAATACAGGATAAAAAAGAAAAGATTGACTCTGTTTTTAAAGCATGAGAGTTCCTGAGACAGCAACTGGGAGAGCTGGGAGAGGACACTGGGGAGGAAGACGATAGTAAATTCAGTGATGGAAAGGACTCTGTGACTTCTGGAGAGGACTCTGCTTCTGAAAAAGGGGCAGCCGCCCCCAAACAAGAATACCAACTGAGGATAAGAAAAGATAAAGATAAATAAAGGCTGAAGGACTCTGAATTGTGCCTAAAAACATCTATTTTTGACAATGCTCTGGAAATGTTCTTAAAACAGTTAAAAAAATGGCTAAAAAGATAATATGTTAGCATGTATGACCATGTTCTTTGTAACTAAAGCATTTTAGATTAATACTGATACAAGTGATTGTAATGATCTCCTATACTTGGGGTTTTAGTTATTAGGGGGGGGGGTTCTTTCTCCATAGATGTAGCTTTCCCCCTCCCTATTCTTTCATTGTAGTTTGTAGTTTATAGAAAATGCAATTTAAAAAAACACCCCTCGGGGGTTTTTTAAAAAAAGGAATATGCAGAGGGTCTTGTCCATTGTCCATTGATATTTATTTGTTTGCTAATCTCTTCCTATATATAATTGAGTACTGGGGTGGCACTTTCCAGCTCTCCCATTGGCTGTGCAATGCGCTCCATCAGCCATTAGCCCATCAGCTGCCACTCAAGAGGACTCACATGCCCTTGGCCGGGTGCTGGGTCTGCTCCTCTTCCCCACCCACTCCCACCTCAGCCACTGTTCCCTGTCAGAATTACTGGCAAATGGCTGTCTCTCCCGACGAAGACACTTCTCCTTTTTGGCTCCTCTGTGAGACTAATTTTTCCCTCAGTGGCTGCTGGTAGAAGGAAACCCTTTCCAAGCCTTTGTGAGGAACTCATTGGGGCCCATCCTGGCTAGGGTTGCCTGTTCCAGGTTGGGAAATTCCTGGAGATTTTGGGTCTAAGGAAGCCAGTCTAAGCAAGCCAGAGTTTGGGGAGGGGAGAGGCCTCAGATGAACAGAATGCCATAGAGTCCACCCTCCAAAGCAGTTATTTTCTCCGGGGGGGGGGGGAGAACTGTTGTCTGGAATTCAGTTGTGTTACCCGACGATCTTCAGGCTCCACCTGGAGGTTGGCTACCCTAGGCATAGCAGTTAGTGCTTCAGAGCAGGGTCTGCCAGGCAGAGATCAGTTCCCCTATGGCATTATACCCTGCTGAGTCCTCGCCCCCCCAAACACTGCCCTCCACAGGATCCACCCCCCAACTCTCCAGATATTTCCCTACTCAGAGCTGGAAATCCTACTTTCCCCTCAGTGCCTGTTGCTGTCAGTAAAAGGCCCTTTCCACACCTATTTTGGCCTTTGGGAGCAATGCCTTCCCCAAGTCAGCAGGCAGGGCCACAGGGTGAGGGCTTGGAGAACATCTTTAACTTTAAATGTGTTCTCCAAGCCCCCTTTCTCTGCTGCCACACTGGCTTGGCTTGGAGAAGGGATTTAAAGAGACAAATGTCTTCTCTGAGCCAAGCCAACCAGCTGGTGTGGCGGTGTGGCGGGGCTTGGAGAACCCATTTAACTTGAGATGGGGAGGGAAGGGGAAAAGAGAGAGAGAAAGAAAGGTGGAAAGAAAGAAAATGGAAGGAAAGTAAATAGATGGGGGAGGGAGTGGGACGTGGAAGGAAAGCAACTTTAACTTTGAATTCATCCTCCAAGCCCCCACCCCACCCCTATGCCAGCTGGCTTGGTTTGGAGAAGGGATTTAAAGAGACAAATGCCTTCTCCAAGCCACCCGAGGGAGGGGGGGGCTTTCAGAATGCATTCAAAGTCGCTTTCTTTTTTTGCCCCCCCCCCTCAAGCCTACCCAATGAGGGGAACACTGGCTGGGGAAGGGAAGACTGATTGGGGAGGCATGCCTGCCTTTCGTTTCCCCAGCTGCCCTGCTGGGAGCTGCACAATATATGTGAAAGAGCCACATGTGGCTCCTGAGCTACAGTTTGGCCACCCCTGTGATAGTGGTTAGAGTGTCAGATCTTAATCTGGGAGACCCAGGTTCGAATCCCCACTCGTGCCATGGAAGCTTGCTGGGTGCCCATGGGTTAGCCACATATTCTCAGCCTAACCTACCTCACAGAGTTGTTGTGAGGATAAAATGTAGGAGAGGAGAATGATCTAAGCTTCTTTGGGTCTTCATTTGGGAAGAATGGTACAGTATAAATGATATAAATAAATAAGTGTTGTTTGCGGGGGGAAATTGGAGGAGAAGAAAATGATGTTTGCCACACTGAGTTCCTCAGATAATGAGTTTTTTATTTATGATTTTATTTATTTTTAACTCATTTAACCCTTTTCTCCGCTATGGGAGAACAACCCTGTGAGGTAGGTTAGGCTGAGAGACTACTGTCCCAAGGTCACTCAGTGGGCTTCCATGGTACAACTGGGGATTCAAACCTGGGTCTTCCAAGTTTCTAGACCAGTACTCTCAGCCACTATACCACACTGTTTCTCACTTTAAAAAAAGGCTTGCAATATTTGCTAATGTCTCTCAAAAGAACAGAAATGTAGAAATGTGCTCACTCATAGTTTTGCACTATTCAATGTGTATGTATCCATGTAGAATATACACATTGTCCCAAGTATACCAGAGTGAAAGTGGAATGCTTTTTCAGTCATAAATAATTCCTGACCTGAAAAAAGACCATTTAAATAAAAATAAAATAAAAAGTCACTTCCCTCCCAAAAAGCCTTTTATCTTAAATACATAAAATTGACCGGCTTTTTTCCTGAAGTTTTGAAAGGAAAAAGGTCAGCCACTTGAGTTGTTTTTCAAGCTGTCTGTACACAGCTGCTTCTTATGATTGGTGTGAGACATGTTTGGTTTAAGTGGGACTTATGTGAGAGGAATGGTTTTTTAATTTTTTTTTTCTTCACAAAGGGTGTGTTTTGCTCAGAAGAAAGACACCAACTGACATTTATTTGGCAAACAAAGGCCATTCCTTTAGCTTAACTAGATTGGGGGGGGGGTATTATTCAGCACCAGATGAGCAATGCTTTCGTATCAGATGGTCTAAGAAAACATACGATGTCGCCCATTATATTGTACCCATATAATGCCACACTGGCTACTTCTGTCTGCCCTTGAGACCACTTCCTCAAGGTCACCAATATTGGTCAAACAGCTTTTGATTGAATCTACAGAAGCGGATAGGGACTGAATCTGAAATGGAACCAAGCTCAGATAATCAGATAATCCCTAAATATAATCATTATTGTGGAGTATGCCAGGTGTAGTTTAATCTAAGCAAGATCCTATTGATGTTGGCTGACTTGAAGTGCCAGGCTGTTGTCTGTTTTTATATTTCTGGACATACAGGATTTTTGGCTTTTTTTCCTGTGTGATGACCTTCAATTTTAAAGAAAGAAACATGACTGATAAGGATTAGATTTTATGTTGCTTCAAGAATACCTAATGGAAAACAGAACACATATTTCCTAATAAATATTTTCTCAGTATATTCCTAAAAATAGTTTAAATAAAAAATGGTATATTGCCTTCTCAGAGGGAGGGACGGTGGTAAAGGTAGACTGATCTCAACAGATCTTGGAAGCTAAGCAGGGTCGATACTTGGATGGGAGACCAACAAGAATGGCTCAGCAGGGGAAGGCAATGGCAAACCATGCCCGCTTCTCACTTGCCTTGAAAGCCCCATTGCTGGGGTTGCCATAAGTCAGTCATCATGACCTGACTGCACTTCTGTGCACTGTTCCTTCCCAAACCTTTTATTATTGGTGGGGGGAGGGGAGTTTACACAAAAAATAAATTCCCTACCTTTTTTGCAGAAAGGTTTGGCTTAAGAAGTACTTGAGTGATGAGGATATTTTGTTTTTTTTTTTAACAAAGAGTAGGTCCACTGAAAAGTATGCTAGTTTGGATTCAGGCAGGTCTCCTTGTTAGCCGAATTGCTTTATTTACAGCAATTGACAATTTATAAACTGGTTCTTGCCAACTATACCAAGGTCCTGTTCCCACCAAGGGTTAACAGAGTAGGAGCCGAGGCGGGTGTTGTTAAAATAAATGTCTTTGACTTAAAGAATAAATCTCATACAAACAATACTGATGCACTCACACATTCAATCAAGTTCCTTAGAAATACAGTATTAAAATAAGCATGGTTGCATTAGCAGGTGGGGGTGATGATGGGTGATATCTGTCTTCGCAGCTTTGGTTGTTCCAATGAAGAATGGATGGGAAGAAATGGAAATCTAGGGAGAATTCACACATGACTAGAACCAGCCAGAACGTGTGGGTCTCTTGATTGTAGATCAAGAGATCAAAGTAGAGGCAAGGGTTTGGGGATAGCAAGTGGAACTAAAGAGGAGTAAAAAGCAGACAGGGGTTGTTGTGGGAGTTGCTAGCTAGTTGATCAAGTAGGGGAGAGAGAGATCATGTGACTGGTTCTCTTCTTTTATCGGGGGATCCAGGAGGTGGGTGGTGGCAGTGCCAACCTCTTGGCCCACCTACCTGTTAGTCCGTCCCAAAAACAATCCTATTGGTTGCCTATAGGAGTGGGAGATTACTTATAAGGAGTGGCCAATATTGTAATCTAATACCTTACTCAAGGAAGGGCATCTGGGCAGGTGTGAAAACCTTGGCGTCAGGATGCTCCATTGTAGTGTAGATGAAGCTAGCCATTCTCTTTGTGAACCAAATGTCCATTTGGCAGAAAATACCAATGCAGGAACAAAGCAGTGATGTGTCTCGCTGGTTTAGAAACTCTGGCTCCTTCTCTGCTGTTCCATGAGTTAGAGGTTTGGAAAAGTTCGAGACCGCTATCTTAGACAATCTCTATGTAATGTGTACAGACTGTGCCTCCTGAATCCCCCCCTACAATTTCCCTCCTTACTGTATCCTTCATTCCACAGGGCTTTTGCCCATAGGGTTACCAACATTCTGATCGAGCCTGGAGACCTACTGGAATTATAACTGATTTCCAGACTACAGAGATCAGTATCCCTGGATGAAATGGCAGTTTTGGATGACAGGCTGTATGACAGGGATCTTCAGCCTTTATGAGATGGCGGACACCTTAGGAATTCTGACATAGCATGATAGGTACAGCCACAAAATGGCTGCCTCAGCTTACCTTTAGTCACACAGTGAAGATCCTTATGCCATGGTGGCAGCTGCCTCCAAAACAACATTTTTAAAAAACTGTGCAGCCAGTCAGAAGTCTTACTGGAGAAAAGCCCTACATGGCCCTGCCCACCTTCTAAAAACACTTGTTGGTGCCAAGGGAAGGTGTTGCGTGCCATGGCTCCCATGGACAGCATAGGGATACCTGCTTTATAGAATACCTAAGGCCAATTCAAGGCCATTTTCCAAAGCCCCATTTCACTGTCTGAGTTTACTTTGGGGACATGGGACTAAAACTATGGAACTCTCTCCAGGAATAGTCATGCCAGTTTGGCGTAGTGCTAAGAGTGGAAGACTCTAATCTGGAGAACTGGGTTGGATTCCCCACTCCTCCACATACAGCCAGTTGGGTGACCTTGGGTCAGTCAAAGTTCTCTCAGAGTTGTTCTTTCAAGAGCAGTTCTCTCAAATCTCTCTCAGCCCCACCTACCTCACAGGGTGCCTGTTGTGGGGAGAGGAAAGGAAGGAGATTGTAAACCACTCTGAGACTCTGAGTGAAGGGTGGGGTATAAATCCAACTCCTCCTCCTTTTCTTCTTCTTCTTCTGTTACTGTCTTTCACAAGAAGGTGAAGTCGTTGTTGCTGCTGCGGTTGTTTGGCATTCCCTCAATGAGTCCGACTTCCTGTTCCTGCCCTCTGCTTTAATTATATGCTTTTAACATGTGTTTTAGTTTTGGTTTTAATTGTTTTAATTGTTTTGTCCTGTCCTACATTTTAATTATGTGCTTTTATAATGTGTTATTAACTGTTAGCCACCTTAATTGCCCTCATTAGGCCAAAAGGCAGAATTCAGATTTGGTAAATAAACATATCAGAGTAAAGGAGAAACAAACGTCCCTCCCCAGGTACCGTCCCCAAATCTCCAGGAATTTTCCAAGCCAGCACTGTCAATTCTAATCCAGGTAGGGTTGCCATCCCCCCAATGGGGGCAGGGGTTTACCTGCTTTCAGGGGCCTCAATCCGCCACTGCTCAGCTGGCTGGCAGGGGGGAGCCCTACCCCTGAGCACCCCCATCTGTGCTGACATGCACAGCACGATGACATCACCCGGAGGTGATCTCATCGTGCAGGGCATGTTGTGGGGGGGGGGAGGACGCTCTAGCACCTGAGAAAAACCTCTATGCACGCGCAACAGGATATCCCAGACAGCGGGGTGGATCCCTCCACCAGGACCAGGTAGGGACCTGGCAAATCCAGGTCCCGTGATCCTCAGCACAGCCTTTTTTGGGTGATCCAAAGTGACTCTCTTCTTCTTTGTTCACCGGTGGAAAAGCTCCACTGACTGAAATGTATTTGCCAAACAAAGAATAAAATACCTGAACAGATTGCAAAAGGCCAAGAGTCACTGAGGTAGTAATACAGCAAGATCAAATGAAACCTGCTCCGTCTTCCTGGTGACAGGTTAACAGTGCAAATATAATGTTTTCACTGTTTGTGGGTTATTACTTACCCTGGTGTAATGCTGTGGTAACAGCCTCTCTGCTGAGTGGAACAAAAAGACTTCTACTCTTTTGTGACATAAACAAAAATCCAATGTGATGAAAGCAAGGAACTTTTGGTTTCTTAACAAAGCTTTAACTTAAGTTCAGCAATAGATATATAAAATATGAAATGGGGCATGTGCTAGGAATCTGCATGTGCCACTGGTGCTCAGCAGTGTAGCCAGATAAACAAAGAGCTGTACCCCATCTGTTAGCGGAGGAGGCATGGCTGTGTTAGAGCATCTGCTTTACATGCATACAATCCCAAATTCAGTCTATGACAACTTCAGTTAAAGAATCAGGTAGGAGGAGGGGATGTGAAAGACCTCTTCCTGAGACCTTGGAAAGCCACTACAAGTCAAAGACTGACTCATGGAGGACAGGTCTATCAGTGGCTTCTAGCCATGGTGACTCAGGGGAACCTCCATGTTCAAAGGCAGTCACCCTCTAAATACAACCTCCAGGAGGCAACATCAGGGGAAAGTCTTGCCTTTGTTGGACCTCCAGAGGAACTAGTGAGACAGAATGAGGGACTGAATGTACTTAAAGTATATTCTTAGAGTAGATTTAGGGATGCCAGCCTCCAGGTGGGACCTGGGGATCCCCTGGAATTACAACTTATCTCTGAACTACAGAGATCAGTTCCCTTTGATAAAATGGATGTTTTGGAGGGTGCCTTTGTGCCCCACTGAGGTACTTGTCCTCCTCAGGCTCCTTCTCCAAAGCTGTCAAGATTTCTCTCTCCTCCCCAGACCACACAGGACTGGGAGGGGAAATAATTCTTTACTGGAACAAAGAATTTACACAAGAACCCAGGAGAGGTAGGCTCTCTGGATTTAAGACAATAGCCACCAGAACCTTTTTCAACTATGGTCCCCTTCCAGTGCAAGAGCAAGGTTCAAACTCTTAACTGGCCTCTGGGACTTATTACAAAATACTCTTAGCAAGGCAGCATAATGTGGTGAGCAGTTTCAGGCAACAGGAAAGAGGCTTGGAGTCAGTCACACATCAACAGACAATCTTTATAACAAGAATAAAGTTTATTAAGTACAGGCTTGCAATCAGAAATAATAAGACTTCCAAAATAAGAAAGGCTAAGCAATGTTTTGCCTAACTACACAATAGAGCATATTTACCAACATCAGGTAGGGTCAATAGTCCATAGTAAGAGTCCAATATCTTGAGAAACAATAGCTCCATCCTTGCGGGCACATAGCCATGTGCTTCAGCTCACATGGAGTTCTTTGTCTGCCTGGGACAGCCTTTCCCAGGTACAATTCAACATGAAGTAGAGAGCAAGAGAAGAAACTGAGCTCCCTTCCAAGGGATCAGACAATTGAACCCCAATCTCATTATGATCAGCCATGGCCAGTAGCCAATCGCAAGGAGACATGGGTGTTCACCTTTTGGGGTTGTCATGGCAATTGTTGGGGGATAGGTTGGGTCTGGGAATCATCCTCTGCAGTAAGAGGATCCCCAGGGTCCCACCTCATCCTTGAGCCTACGTGCGTTTTTGCATGCTTCTGGCCTCTGCCAGCAAGTAGAGGAATGTTTATGGGGGCAATTTGACCAAATGTTCAGCCATCTGGCTTGCATAGGAAGTCAGAACAACAGGGGGTACATGCCGGGGGGGGGGGAAGGCAGGGTCTATAGGAATCAATTTTCCTATACAAAAGCTCCAGGAGTTTCCCAACCTGGATCTGGCATTCCTATCCCCCCCATCCTCTGCCAATGGCTGGGGGGGGGGGCTAGCAACCCTAATACTGATGTTGATAGACCAATGGGCCAACTCTGGGGTACAGCCTCTGCTTTGCATGCAGAAGGTCCCGGGTTCAAGCTTTGGCATCTCCAGTTAAAAGGTAGAAAGTGATGTGAAAGACCTTTACCTGTGAACCTGGAGACCTGCTGCCAGACAAAGCAGACCTTGATAAACTGATGGTCTCATTGCCCTGTGCAGATGACCCATTCATGTGTTGATTCACTGCATGGGAAGGGAGAATGGACCCTGTCCCTGCCTCTGCACAGTGGCCAGATTGAACAAAGTGAATGCAGTCCCTTCCCCTTGGTCAGCACCTCTGCTTTCCAAATGTTGCTGACCATGGGGAGAGGGGCTTGCATGTGGGCACTTCCCCTGTGTGTCCACACCATGCAGACAACTCAGTGACTGAGGGTGGATGCAGGGGACAGGGCCAGTACACTCTTGTTTGCTTTCTCTCCCTGCACAGTCAGTAAACACACAGGCAGGTCAATTGTACAGGGCTAGTGGAGGTACCCTAGTGTGGTCTTGTTAAAGGTTGTGCCCCACTGGTACAGCATCAGCTTTCCCAGTATTCCTAGACGTCTCATTAGGAAGAGTTCTAGAGCTACCTGTCAAGAATTAGTTGTTCATTCACTGAGGTTTCTTTCATTCCAGAGCTGTTTCATCTACTCTACAACAGCTCATGCTAGCTCATATTTAACAAAACATGCCCTAAAACAAAACAAAAGAAACACAAATGGAGTAATTTCCCAGGGACAGGTACCAGAATAGTAAAGGTAAAGGTTCCCTTGCTCGAAAGTCTGTCGAATCCGACTCTAGGGTTGCGATGCTCATCTCCGTTTCAAAGCCGAAGAGCCAGCGCTGTCTAAAGACATTTAGTGGTAATGTGGCCAGCATGACTAAACACCAGAGGTCATTTTGGGGGGGAACGCAGGGGAACGCAGTTCCCCCGGGTGAGGTATGGGGGGCGGGGCACATGACGAAGCCCCTCCCCCTGCTTTCGGCCACCCCGCTTCCGGCCCTCATTCAGCCAGGAGGAGGCAGGAGAAGAGGGAGGGTAAGTTGTTTCTTCCCTGCCTCTCCCCACCCCTGCCTGCATGGGGCCAGGGAGGGCCTTCGCAGGGATTCCTTGCACTCCCGCTGGCCTTGCAGGTCCACCGCCGGGCCCCTCATGGGGCTCGGCAGTGGAGCTGGAAGGCCGGCGGCGGGGGCCGGGACCATTGGGGGCGGGGTGTGTGGCCTTATGACACACTTCCGGTGATGTCAGGGAGTGGGGCATATGCTAATGAGTTATGCTAATGAGTTCCCCTAGCTTTTTTTCTACGAAATGACCCCTGCTAAACACCAAGGTGCACAGAACGCTGTTACCTTCCCACTGTAGTGGTACCTATTTATCTACTTGCAATGTCTTGCTTTCGAACTGCTAGGTTGGCAGGAGCTGGAACTAGAGACGGGAGCTCACTCCGTCATGCAGCACACTCGGGTCTCGAACTGCTGACTACCGACCTTCCACAGCCTGCAGTTCAGCGTCTTAACCACTTGAGCCACCACAGCCACCACAGCTCCTACAGAATACAGGGCTTGTATATAAACAGGGACAATTGCAACATATGCTAGGGTAAATTACAGCTGTTTGAGCAGACCTATATCTCCGATTCCTGGAGACTTCCATCCCCCTTTTGCACAAACCATGTAAGGCGCCTCATCTCTGAATCATACTTAAGTGGGAACTTTTATCTCTTAGAGATTTATTTGATTTTGAAAAGGGTTGGAGAAAAAAAGTATATAAACTCAGATCTCTCATCAACTGCAAAATGGACTTGCAGCATCTTCTGTTTCATCCCAAATTATGTTTAAACCGCTGCAACGCACATGGTCTTATAGCAGTAATGAGTTCTACATTATCCTCCTAAACCTTCCTCTCCTTTAAAAAAATATTCTCATCTCTCCTTTCATTTACATCAGAGTGTTGGATGGGATTTTTGTTCAAAAGAACATTTGCAACGAGACTGCGGCGCATACAAATGACGGAACGGCTGGCAGAAGGAGACCAAGAATGTCTGTTACATAAGCATGCATCTGGGGGGAGAAAATGGATGCATCCAAACTTAGTGAAACCTTGTCGGAGTGCAAGGTACTGGCCTAGTGTTGCCATCCACCTGGGTTAGGTAGATATTCAGACACACGTTTAGTTTAATGGCAATAGGAGTGTGGTCCTGACCTGGATGGCCTCGGCTAGCCCAGTCTCAGTGGATCTTGGAAGCTAAGCAAGGGTAGCCCTGAGTTAGAACTTGGATGCGAGACAACCAAGTAAGTCCAGGATCACTACGCAGAGGCAGGCAACATCACTGTTCATCTCTTGCCCTGAAAAACCTACAAGGTCACTTTAAGTTGACTTCCACTTAATGACACTTTTTGCAGCAGTGTGATGCAAGTGTGATGTAGAGTTTGAAGTGTGGGTCTTATGCCCAAGGGTTCACATCTCTGCCCGTACCCAAGCTTTGTGGGTACCTGAACAGGAAGGAAGGGGGGAATCTTCATCAAGATGAGACAACTGGTAAAGTTCTTCCTCCATGCTCTTCCTCCCTGCTTTGAATCACATGTGTGATCCAAAGTTCTCCTGGTGACCATGAGAACTTTGCATCATGTGAGTTGTCCCTAAGGCAAGATGGGGTGGGGGCTCTATGCCCTTAAGAATCCCCAGTTTTACAGGAAACAAACATGGCTTTGTAAGGCTGCAGTCACACTGGTGGCTTGGCATGGTATGGTGTCACCTCAAATTGTACCGATTTAAGTTGTAGAGTAAGTAGCATGTCGTCCAGACCACACACCCTGTCGCAGGTTACTCGATCGGCTCTCTCATGGGGGAGCATCCACATTAGTGTTGCACTTCAACCATGGGACGAGCTGTAAAGGTGGGTTTTATTTAAAGCAGGTGGATGGATGCACATATGCACTCATGTGCATATGCGCATATAGGCAGTAACTAAAAAAAGAGTGGCAGAAACATCTGCTAGTTCAGACATCCCTTCTGGGATCTTTTTGCTGCAGGGGAGTTCAGACACCAGAAAACCTGGAGAGGAACTGTGAACAATCCGATAATACTGGACTTTCCCCAGTATCTATTTATTCCACTTCCACTGTGGAACAGCATGGGCTGCTGATGACTTCGCCATGGGGGCAGATGTCCTCATCTGGAGGGGCCTATTCATTCCACTCAGGTAACGCCATTATATTGTCACAAACTGTGTGTATGACCACAGCTCAGATTGACCAAACAATAACAATAACAAAAACCTCACAATGCTGACAACATTCCAAGTGTCATGCTCCTGTTGAGAGCTGAACATGCTCCAAGAGGCACTGAGAATGGCTGAGGGTGAGTTAAAGGGAAAGAGGGGAGGAAGGAAAGTAGTGTGCTCATATCCTTGAGTACTTATAGAATCCTGGAAGGATTAAATGGACCTCAGAAGTGAACACAGGTCCTGTGGTATTTAAAAAGGAAATAATGGCCAAATAACTGACTTACAAGATTCTCACATTCATTCTGATAACAATAAGAGGCTAAAAAAAGATTGGGTAGGCGAGAACCTATTGTGCAGGCAATTCACAAAAGAGCAAAGAGGTTGCAATTTTAATATATAAAACTCTTCCTATCATCCTTTTATCTTCCTTCATTGATCCAGAAGGGAGATATTTTATATTACATGCTAAATATAAGAGGAGGGAATGTATTCTTACGAATATCTATGCACCTAATCATAATGAGCCTGATTTTAAATTCTTTATTTGTCATTATCTCAGGCATTGATCTGCTTCTTATTTTAGGCAGCAATTTTAATGAGATTCTCAATCCAATTGTCATTAGAAATACTAAAAGCATGGCTACATCTTATAAATCCAGGGTCCATAATTCAAGGCTGCATGGAAGGCTTGGAACGAAAAGATATTTGAATAACTAGGGCTGCAGGCACACGGGCAGGAAAATGCGGGGGGGGAAGCATGGCTATTTGCCCCAGGGCTAAAAACCGTGTGGTTGTGTGAGCAGACCTACCGTGGAGGTCCCATGGTAAGGGGAAGGTGCCGATCACTCCACAGTCCTGTGGCGCGGCAAAGAAGCAGGGTGCGGGGCAAACGGGGTTGAGGGTTTTTTTAAACTCAAATGTGCGCATGCTCCCTTGGGTGCTTGTGCACATCTGTGGAGACTTTGAAAAAAAAACTTTTTGCGAGGGGACATGGGCGGGCGCCGGAACTACCACCAGAAATGCAATCAGACGCCTGCCCTTGCCCCGTGGTTTCAGGAAACTAGTACCTCCAAGGTACTAGTTTTTTACCGCGCATCTTCCGCGGGAAGCCTCGGGTTCACCACGGGCCCTCGACGCTTCCCAGATGTGGCGGTGAGATCGTGCCCGGAAAATCCGCCTATCTTCCGTCCCTCTAGCGTGCCTAATGCTCCATGTGACCGCAGCCTAGAAATGGTTTCAGATTTCTGGTCGGGGCTGTTTTAGCCTGGAGAAAAAAAATCCCCATTTTAATTTCAGTTCTCCTTTGTGTAGATTGAATCCGTGATCCTTTAATTTCACACCATGTTGTGGCATAAAATTTCAAGCAGGTCCATATATTGAATTTATATTTTGTATCCATTCTGATTGTGTCTACATGAGTGTATTATATTTTTATAGCCATCTTGCCAGTCAATTGTTTGACCTCTGAGGAAGGCCTATGCAGGCCGAAATGCATCAGGTCAGGTTTTTAAAGTCCATGTATATTGCTATGTCATTTATATATTTGATGTGAATGGGGCCTTATATACGGTATGTTTTAAATTTGTACTTAATAAATACATGTAGCTTTTTCTATATATCTTTTACATTTAGTTTTTAATATTGGCCTATTTTTTCACATTTTACTAACCTTTGTTAGGTTCTGAATTTTAGTGGCATAAAATGTAACATTTAAGCATTTTTAATGATGTTTGTGCATCACCATTGTACATTACAGCAAGCATGATATAGTGGCTATAGTATTGGGATCTGGGGAGACTGAGGGCTTTAATCCCCACTTCTGCCATAGAAGCCCACTGGGCAAGTCTAATTTAATCCACAGAGTGATTGTTAAGGAGGGGAGGTCGTAAGCCACTTTGGGTCTCCACTGGGTAAGAAAAATGGGGAATAAAATTTTGAACACATAAAATATGTAGCATGGTGTAGTAGTTAAGAGAGGGGGACTCTACTGTAGGGTTGCCAAGTCTATTTTAGCCCCCAGCGGTGGACTTTGGGGGGTGTTCCCAGAGGGGGCGGCGCATCCCCGACATGATGATGTCACATTAGGAACACACACACCCCGCCTGCCCGATGGGCACGTGGGGAAACGCCAGCTCCCTGAACTTAAAGGAGAAGGTTTCATACGCCAGATCTCCGCTTGGAGATTGGGTGAATGGGAAACACCAGCTCCCTGCACTTAAAGGGGCCCCTTTAAGTGCAGGGAGAAGGGAGAGGGGTGGCTGTGGGTGCTGTGGCTTAGGGGTGGGTCTTCCCCCGTTGGCCAGCTGGCCGGTGGTGGGTAGAACCCCCCAAAAAGTGGGGGACCCCTGCCAAACCGGGGGGGTTGGCAACCCTACTCTAATCTGGAGAACCAAGGTTGATTCCCAACTTCTCCGCATGAAGCCTACTGCATTACACTGGGCCAGTCCCAGTTCTCTCAGAACTCTCTCAGCACCGCCTGTCTCACAAGGTGTCTGTTGTGGGAAGAGGAAGAGAAAGAGATTGTAAGTCACTTTGAGACTCCTTAGGGAAGAGAAAAGTTGAGTATAAAATCCAACTCTTCTTCTTGTATAGGTTACATACATTGTACATATAAATACCATATCAGAACTGTGCATATGCACACAATATAAACTATCTACAAAACAAGTAGCAGAGGGAAAGAGCTGAAACTGTTGATATAAATATACACAGACAACCAGGGGACCCAAAGACTTCTGAGGACCATGTAATTTTCCCCTCTCACAATTTTTTCTTTCCCTTCCCTGTAAGTCTCTATGGCCTCCCAATTTTTTTGCTTCCTTTTCGCCTTCCTATTCACCAATCAATCTATGTTTTTCCACCCCTAATCTTCAGCTTTTCCTCCTGCTTTCCCCCTGGCAGCCTTTATGGCCCACTTGGGCAGTGATGGCTACCAGGCTGGGCCTAGTTGTGCAGTGAGGAATAAGTTTGCCAGGACCTACCCTCTTCTCCATGGGGGAATCTCTGGGCCTTGCCGAGATCTTCTGCTGTGTGCACAAAGTGCTCGCAGCACAATGATGTCAACCAGAAGTGATGTCATCACATTGCTGCCATTGCACGGCAACACTCTAGTTTTGGGGCAAAACTCTATGGTTTGAGCCCAAATCTACCATAGAGTTTTGCCCCCAAAATAGAATGTTCTTATGCGATATTGGTGGTATGATGATGTCACTTCTGGTTGATGCCATCACACTGCATTTCGGGGCATATGCATGTAGGGGATACCCAGGGTTCAAATGATTGTCTATTGATTATTGCTAGCATTCCAGGACTCTTTTTTTTTGGGGGGGGGACGATTCTTTGGAAATCTCCCAGTAGAGTTGGTGAACTGTTTAAACCACTAAACAGCTTTATAAAGCCAGGTGGTTTAATTCATTTTTAATTTACAAGGGAGGTTTTTCCTAAGGACTGTTTGAGTTTTAATGAACAGGTGTTTTTGTGTCAGCTCTTTTAATTGAGATGATACAATAAATTGTCAAGATTTATGATGAAATTTTATACTTCAAAGAAAGAGGTGAAAAGTTTATGATTTTTAGCAACTTTAAATGAGAAAAGATCATACTAAGTTACTCTTTAAGTTTGGGATGTTTTAACATATTAATATTGAACTATTAGAGTCTATAAGCAATATCTATATATATGTTTGCCTTTTCAACTTGTTTTAAAATAGAAAATATTTTGTTTGAAAAAGCTTTACTTAAGTGAACTGAAACACTAATGTGTCAGAACCCACAGCCAACAACGTAGTACACGCTTATCAGGAAAGGTAATACTTTATTGAAAAGCTATAGACGCATTAACATAGGCACTGTTAAGAATGACGGCTACCCATGGGGCATAATAGGATATAGGGTATTCATATACAACCCCCCCCCCCACTGCCATGGCCAATGAGCCACCCTCCCACGCACGGGAGAAAGAGCTTCAGCCATTTAGCGCTGAAGCTGGGAACGAAACACTCTCTCACAGTTCCCAAGAAAACCAGACAACAACATCCCCACCTGCAATACTTAGAGATAAGCGTTGTAGCAGCAAAGAAGCACAGAAGGAATGCAAAGGCAATTAGAAGACAACCAGCCTCCCCACCCCCATGGCAGCATAGCTAGTAATTCTAATTGGAAAGCACCACTGCCAATGTTACTTCAGAGGAAGAGCCTAATTGAGGTGAACCAAAGGACAGCTGTACACTATTAGAGAAAAATCCCCTGTTCTAAGTTATTGTGGGCTTTTACAGAAAAGTGGGAAAACAGCGATTAATAATTGTTAAAAAGGTAAATATTTCTGATTGTTTATAGCTGAGAATGAAAGCTTATGGATCTAAATGTTTACTAAAAAGAAAAAAAACTAGTTAAGGTTTTAATTTTCTAATAAAGAAATGGGTTTAAAGCTAACAAGCTGTTGACAAGAGCAAGAGATGGAAAATGACCAAGGGCTGACAAGGTGTGTAGGGAGCCCAGCCAAAATGGAAGACATTAATCATGGGCAGGTCACCTAAAGAAGCTAAGTTAAAATGACTAACAAGCAAAAAGTTGGGAGATGTTCCCAAAGGTTTAAGAAAACAAAATAATAAATCATGCACACTTGAAAGCTAATTAAAAGGGTCAATTAAAAATGTAGAACTTGTATTATAAAAGGGTGACTCATGGTGGTTAAAATAAAATAACATATCTTGATGAAATAAGGCTAATTAAAAGGTTTACATATTCTGTAACATTCCTTGATGAACCAAAAATGAAGAATAATGTGTAATTCAATGTATCTATAGAAGCTTTATGACATAGGCCACTTTATAGTACTAGAAAAGTGTATATATAAGAGTTTAATTGTGAAAACAGTGCTATAATACTGTATTTTTCAAGAAAATCAATGTATCCATATATTATTTAATAGAGATAGATCACAAAATGCCAGTAAAGGTGTTTTTGTAACATATATGCCTGTATAAACATAAGAAAACCAATTTTGTAACAGAACTGATAGATTTTATACTGAAAATGAACTTAGCCTCTTTGTGTGTATAAAGTTCATTCAAAGGTGAAGTCTGGAGAACTAGTCAAAAGGGAATACATCCATCATTTTTAATGAGCAGAGCACCTGCATTGTAGAGTTGAGACAGAGCCAAGTAACATCCTGTTTGTCAAATATGTGATTGATGACTGAGCAGACAAAGAAATCTGAACTGAGCATGTCTAAATGATGTCAGTGATGATGTAAAGTGAGGAGGAGCAAGAAAAGTATATAAGCAAGCTCCTGGCTGTAATACATTGAACATATATGCTGAATTTTAGCTGTGAGGTGTTCCTTATTCAAATAAATTCTTATGTTACCCTTTACTGCCTGGATGATTGTTTTAACTGTGTGGTTTATCAGCTAGCCTCACAAGTCAAAAAACCTTAGCACCCTCGGGGCGTTGGCATCATGCGGGT
Source organism: Gekko japonicus (assembly GCF_001447785.1). Taxonomy (NCBI): domain Eukaryota; kingdom Metazoa; phylum Chordata; class Lepidosauria; order Squamata; family Gekkonidae; genus Gekko; species Gekko japonicus. The sequence continues at coordinate 127,573 of NW_015162015.1, read as the reverse complement.
GGGGTTTTCCCCCTCTGGCCAGCTGGCCAGCAGCAGGGAGGAACCTACAAAAGTGGGGAAAACCTCAATCAGATCAGTGGGCTGGCAACCCTACTGAGCAACCTGCAAAGAGTGGCAAGTGGCAATTTCCCACTTTTTTCTACTTTCTATCCTCTTGGCAACCACCACATCCTCACCTTTCTCTGCTTCCTTTTTACCTGCCTCTCATCTCCAGATACATGTATTATTTATTTGCTTCATTTATATCCTGTCTTTCTTCATAGTGGGGACCAAAAGCAGCTTCATATTGTTCCCCTTTCCTCCATTGTATACTTTCAACAACCCCATGAGGGAGGTTATGTTGAGACTGTGTAACTGGCTCAAGTTCACTCAGTGAACCTCCATGTCAGAGTAGTGATTCGAACCTGGGTCTCCTACATATTACATAATGGACCACATTATGAACCTCCATGACCATTATGAAGTTTATGAACCCGCCTGACCATTGTGGTAATAATTGTGGGCCCTGCTTTGGGTGCCCCCACCTTCTGAGCTTAGCCAGGTGGCAACCCAGGACAGGGCCTTCTTGGTCATAGCATCAAAGGTCTGTAACTCTCTCCCTAGGGAGATTCATATATCCCCTTCTGTTGCCATCTTCTGTCAGTGGGTGAAGACTTGTTTGTTTCCCTCGGCGTTCCTTCAGTGATCCCTTCTTCCTAACCAAATAATTTTACCTGACTCCCCCTTGTCATTGCAACACCCCTTCCTGTAGCACAGTTTGCTTGATCCTCTACAAGAAGGTATGGGACAACAAGAGCCTGCCTGGGAAACTCTGCTCCACCAGCTCCTTCCAACATCACCAGGTAGCCAATTCCATTCACTACAGGGTCCCTGATTGGCTCAGGCCACTCATGAGACTAATGCAGAAGGAAGGAAAACTGGTACAGAAGATGCAGTTGAGGGATGCAATGTCACTGAACAGGATCAAAAAAGGTGAACATCTGTGAAATCCATGGGTTTGGAGATTGGAAATCAAAATGGAGTATATACAGTGCAACTTTTGTGATCACAGGAAGGAATAAAGTAACCATTTCCCACACTAACTAGCATTTTCCCTCCTGCCACTTGCATTTTTTCCCCTTGACTTACAAGTGCTAAAATGGAAAAACTCTTTGTTGGCAAATTGATGGAGTGAATTAGGCCGCCTTAGAGATTGCTGAAACCTAGCAATTAGCACCAATTCTGTTAAGGCAGAGTTATCCAGTTAAAGTTAATTTTCACTTGTGGCATATAAAGAGTTTTAAGATCTAATGTAAAAAACCAAAGATGTATCGAAATATATTAAAACTATTAACGAGAGTAATTTTAACATAAATTGATACTTATGATAATTGCATTTTACAATTGAAAGCAGAAATGTACACCAGAGGGAAAGAAAACATGATATGATGATAGCAATGGTTTCCCTGAAGTATCCCTTAAAAGAATGTCGTCTCCTCTTAAATCAGTTCATCACAGGAGGTTAATGTCCTTTGTCTAGTATTGTTTTATAATGACCCAAACAGAATTTACTTATATTAAAATGGGGGTGAAGACTGCAACATTAGAAAAGTGGTAACTTTTTATGCAAAGATGGAAGGTGAAGAAAATCATACAGTGAGCTTCCTCTGCTCTGCTGAAGCCTGCGAAAATAAATGGTAAGATTACATGAACAAGATTTTCCCTGGTATCTTAGTTAAGATGTGAATGTCTGTTTAAACTCTAGCCTGCAAGGCATACACAAATACTTTTGTAGTTTTGTATTTGTACTGAAACTGTCATTCAGTACATGTCTCTTGCCAGTGCCACTAGGTGTCACTACAGTGTAGTTTGCACAGCTAACAGCATATAACAACACCTACTTATTTTACTTATTTATTTAAAACATTTATTAACCACTTTTCTACCTTATGGAATACAAGCCAGTTTACAAAATAAGCAAAGCAGTAAAAATACATAAAAACTCTCAATTTAAAACTACAATTTAAGACAACCAATAAATAGAAAAAAGTAGATTAATCAAATTCCATCTTAAATAAAAACCATCCGAACTAAAACAACCTTCAGCTGCCTCCTAAAAATTGAAGAGGAGGTGGCCAGGCGCACCAAGTAGGATCACAAACATTAATTCCTTGAAATAACTAAGGACCAAGTAACATGTTCCACTGGAGATCTTTATTTAAATCTCTTACCTTTATTCACATTAATAACGCAACCAAAATGGGGGTGTCAGAGACCCAAGCCTGGGTCCCCCTGGGTCACCACTCCTTATTGCCTGAGCAGCACTGAGCCCTGTGGGTCCTTGAGGTTAAATCCACAAAAATAAAGCAGACGGCTGGCTTCAGAGTTGGCCACGCCTACTACAGCCAAAACCTCTGCGTGCCTGGCTACAGAGGGAAGGCCTGGAGAGCGACACAACAACCCCCCGGTGACTCTGAAGCGGGAGGGCCAGGAGAGCCGTGGAAGGCCGTGGAAGGATCGTGGAGGCATTTAAATGCCTCTCTGTGCCTTCCCCAGCCTCCCCACAGCCGTGGGGCATACTAGCAAGCAAAGGGAAGGCATGGGGTGTGGCCTAATATGCTAATGAGCGGTACCATCAGGGTGTGGCTTAATATGCTAATGAGTTTCTGTTGTTGGGTGTGGCCTATTATGCTAATGAGTTCCTGCTGGGCTTTTTCTATAACCCCCCATATGTGTGTGTGTGTGTGTGTGTGTGTGTGTGTGTATCTGTCCCTTATATATAAAGACGTAGTGGGTCCCAACATTCCAATGCACACCAACAGTGTTTTGAGGCTTGAACTGTCAGTCAGAAGACGCTGGCTGAGTTGGCTGGCTGCTTTGTGTAGTCCCGCCCATGTCAGTCCCAGCCAGCGTGTTCAGCTCAGTCTGCTCTGGGCCTCTGATAGGAGAGGACCATCTGCAGACTGAGTGCAGGGACGGGACTTCTACAGCTGGGCTGCTTCAGTCCACTCTTCTCTGATTGGGCCAGCGTTTCAAGGTCATTTGCATATGGAAGCTGATTGGACTTCACTCCATTCCACACCTCAAACTCCCCCCCACAAGACAGTTGGAACTGTCAGTTGCATATGGGACCTGCTGTATTCTGAGGTAAAATATGTCCTCACTCACAACACATCACTCCACCTTCAAAAGAAACAAACCCAATAACACAATCATGCCACACCACAAGAAAGACAGATCACACCACAAGCAGAATACCACAAGGCAAAAAATGATAGGAAAAGGTGCCAGCAGTCACCCCATTACTCCCATATATATGTGTCAGTATTCTGTATATGTTAAGTCATGCTGTAGATCATAGGCATCTAACTGACAGGAGCTGACAGCTCTAAGTGTCATAAGAGCTGGCTCTGACTGGTTCTAGCTGGCTATTGCTAGAGCT
>NW_015162015.1:49105-118697 GCF_001447785.1 Gekko japonicus | reverse complement strand
ACAATTGATCTCCAGATGACAGAGTTCCCCTGGAGAAAATGGCTGCTTTGGAGGGTAGACCCTATGACATTATACCTGCTGAGTCCTTCCACCCCCCCGCCCAATGCTGCCCTCCACAGGATCCACCCCCCATATCTCCAGGTATTTCCCTCCTTAGAGCTGGCAACCCTACTTTCCCCTCAGTGCCTATTGGTAGGCAACTAAGCTTGGTCCTGTCACCTATTTTGGCCTTTGGGAGAAAACACATTGGGGCCAGTCCTGATAGGGTTGCCAACTCCAGATGGGAAATTCCTGGAGATTTGAGGGATGGAGCCTGAAGAGGGTGAGGTTTGAGGAGGGGTGGGACCTCAGACAGGTACACTGCCATAGACTCCACTCTCCAAACCAGTCAGTCCCTCATGGGGAACCATTGTTGCCAATCTCCAGGTGAGGGCTGGAGACCACTCAAAATTACAACTGCTCTGCAGAAGGGAGGGCAGAAGTCAGCTGAAGTCAAAGGGGCAGATAATGGTAGGTTGATGGTTAGCGGGGAAGGAGATGAGGTTGCCAACTCCAGGCTGGCAAATTCCTGGGGATTTGAGGGGTGGAGCCTGGAGAGGGTGGGGTTTGCGGAGGGGTGGGACCTCAGACAGGTAGAATGCCATAGACTCCACCCTCCAAACCAGCCATTTTGTCCTGGGTAACAATTGTTGCCAATCTCCAGGTGAGGGCTAGAGATCACTCAAAATTACAACTGCGCTTCAGGTAGCAGAGATCAGTTCCTCTGGAGAAAACAGTGGACTCTGTCATTATACCCTGCTGAGGTCGCCACAACAAATTGACACTGTTTGCCCAAAGCCAGAGAACTCTCCCAGAGCCTTTTTCTAGATCTTGTTGTATTTATTTGCACAATGGGCCTTATTCCTAGTAGATATATATATCCTATATAATTGATGCTGAGTGCCCAAGGCCTTGGCAGTCTCCCAGAGCCTCTTTCTAGAGCTCATTGTATTTATTTCCACAACAGGACTTATTCCTAGTGTGTGTGTGCGTATAAATAAAATTTTATTCAGAGTTTTTAAAAATATATCTCTATGCAGTATAGTCTCTATAACTTAGCAACAGAGAAATGAAAAGACTAACTTTTCTATCTAATTCATTTGGTGCCTGGTATTAGATGGTATACCTTCTTGCAGCATAAGAATCCATGCTGCAGTGTAGCCTAAAGCAGTCTATTCGTTGCAGTCCATCATGATGTAGCATAAAATATCAAAGCATACAGTTAGCATGACTTCCCTCTGGCCTATAGCCATATTATAGTGTTTTGCCCTCTGGCACCTGGTGATTTCTCGGATCCAATCAGGAATCTCCCTTGATGGAACTATCCAGAAGATGTTAACGTCCAATCCTAATTCCCCCCTCCCATCTGGTTACACAGCTGAGCACAAGTTCTCATGATTAACCAATTACCACATTGTTGAATCTGGTCTTGAAAGAGGTAAGGATGGTATCTACAGGTAGGCCCAATCTGGAGCAGGCCTACTAATAATCACGTTAACCCTTGAGGGAAATTATGGTTCTTTGCCTCACAGGGGGTGATCTGGATCAAGATTGTTATGTAAAGATGTGGAAGCTTGAAAAAAACAAAAAAAATGGGGGGGTATTTTATTTTATTTTATTGAGAACTTTTTTCCAATTGTTCTGACTGAAAATTCGGAAATGTTTGGTAACCACTGGAAAAAAATAAACATGCATGTGGTAAGGGAGCAGTTTGCAGCTGTTTAGTAATGGATATAATAGTAATTTTATTTATAGAAGACAAAAGCATTTATATTTTTAAATTACAAAGATCAGCCAAATGGTACAATTTTACATGCTACCTAACTTCTAAATTATGTATTTTATGTTGTTAAAGCAGTAAAGTAAGTTTAGGCTGAGCCCGTTCGCGGGGTAGGGCGGGGTAGAAATACTTGAATAAATAAAAATAAATAAATAAATAAGTATTGCATAAAACAGCTCTGGGAGGGAGGGGGCTCATAGACCCTACCTTGGTGCCTGAAAAACAGGCTGGTGTAGTGTAAATAATGCCTTCTCTCAGCTGCATTTGCTTTGTCAACTCTCCCTTTGATATACTAATTCAGGCTTTTGTATCCTCACAGCTGGATTGCTGTAGTGCATTGCAGGGGTCATTTTGTAGAAAAAGAGGGGCAGGAGCTCATTAGGATAACTTATTTGCATATGCCACACCCCCTGACATCACCGGAAGTGTGTCAGAAGACAACACCCACCACTCAGGCTCCACTGGACCATTTTGGATTGCTAGCTATTGGGGGGAATGGGACATGCAGATCTGTCCTCGCAGAGGAAGGAGAGCTTGTACCTAAATAAAACTTGATCTTAAAGGTGCCACTGAACTGTTTTGGACCAGGGGGCTGGGGGGTGGGTCTCTGCAACTTACCTGGCTTCTTTTTGTTCTGACTGAGGGCTGCTTGTTGCATGTGCCCGCCCCCTGGGCTCTTTACTGCCGGAGCTCTGCTCCTGTGCGCTTCTGCAGGAAATTACCATTGTATGTTGAGCTGAGAAGGTGACAGCCCAGTTATTGCCAGGGGCTAACCGGTGGTAACATATCCTACCTATTTTAAAACAGCCAGTTTGGTGTAGTGATTAAATCCATGGACTCTAATCTGGGAGAATCTGGTTTGATTCCCTTCTCCACTTGCAGCTGCAGGATGACCTTGGGCAAGCCATAGTTCTGTCAGAGCTGTCCTTGAAAGGACAGTTCTGGAAAGAGCTCTCTCAGCCCCACCTACCTCACAGGATGTCTGTTGTGGAGAGGGGAAGGGAAAGTAGTTTGTAAGCCACTCTGAGACTCCGAGTGAAGGGCAGGGTATAAATCCAATCTCTTCTTCTTCTTCTTTTTCTTCTACATTGGCTGCCAGATAGTTTCTGAGTTCAGTTCGAAGTGCTGAGTTCAGTTCACCTTTTAATGGGGATGGTTCAATGGAACCTCCATGTTCAGAGTCAGCGTACCAGGGGTGGCACTGATCTCTGTGCCTTGCTTGCTTGTTCATGGCTCCAGTCTCTGGATTTTATTCACATATTTGACCACATTGAGCATTAGATATATTGATCAGGATATATTGTTGTCCTTCTGGGAGGCATTAGTTGACCACTGTGGGACCATAGGCCGATTGTTCTGATCCAGCCCGGCTCTTGTATTTTCATGAGCTAATTTAGAACTCCACAGAGATACTTAGTTGAGGAAGATTTCAGTAGCACCGCTATAGGATGTCAGCACTGAGTTTGAAGGGCATGGAAGAGGAACAGCGGGAGTGAATCCAGCACTTTGTCTCTCCCCTCCATTCTGCCGCTCCAGGGAACGGACTGCATGTGATGCTCATACAGCTGCCTGAAATGTCTGTCGAATTTGCCACACTGTCTCTGGAAGCATCAACACCCATCACCCATCTCTGGGCAGCCTGCCGTCACCTCCTCTCACACCCTTTTTGCTGTACAGCTTCCACGTTTGCAACCACCACACTTGGCATGAAGACAATGTTCTGCTGTCAGGATTGCTGGCACCCAATGCTCCACTTAAGTCACACTTTTTTTTTTAGTGCTTTGGTGTTGCTTGTTTCCCGAAGCCTTCAAGGGACCAAACAGGCAGGCTTGCACATTTTCTCCAGTGATCAGACTCTGTTAAAAAAAGAAGAAGCAGCAGCAGCAGAAGCTGGCATGCTTTCCATTTGAGCAGCCGAGCCATTAAAAACACTTCCAACTCAGCTTGCAAAGGGACACTTGTTCTTCATTGCGTGGCATCTTCAGCTTCCTGACTCCCACATAGCACTTTGTGGGGGATTCTGTTGCCCACAGTGACAGAAAACAATTTTGCATTTCATCTGCAGAGCAGAGTTTGTTTTTAAATCTGACCTTCTGATCCTATTCCACCTCCCCTCCCCACCTAGAATCATTTTTTTTTCTGTACCACAACAGAGTAGGAAGACTCTTATGGTGCTGTGTCCACATAGCCTGCAACCACAATGCAGAAATCGCTGGATTTGGCCCCCTTTCAGTCGTAGTGTTAGAGAGGAGACATGATCCCTACCTACCTCTCAGGGTTGCTTCCCTAGGCCCTGGAAGGAGGCCAGTATTAGGCCCTTTCTTCATAAACCATCTCTAGATAAAAAGGACCTAGCCAATTGCCACCCAGTGTCAAATTTACCTTTCCTAGGAAAGGTAATTGAGGGAACACTGAATGAATAGCTTCGGGTTTTCAGAGTTGACTGAGCAAATGCAGCTGAGAAAAGGCATTTCTGCACTCAATTCTTTCCAGTCCAGCTTCAGGCCTCGTTTTGGGACTGAGACTGCACTTGAAGCTCTTGTGGACAACCTCCGCTGACGGTTAGATTGTTGAGCGCGTTCAGCACTGTTGATTTTATTAGATCTGTCAGCAGCATTTGATACATTTGACTATTTGGCCAGTTGACTATTTGGTCCTGGTCAACTGTCTGGCTTCACTGGAGGTCTGTAATTTGAGTCAGTGTCTGGACACAGTGGTTGTTTGTTTGTTTCTTTGATGGAGAGCTGGCTGAAGCTGAATCCATCAAAGACGGAGGTCATGTGGCTGGGGAAGTTTGTGTCTCTGGTGGGACTGAAATTATGGGCTCTCGATAGAGTCCCATTAAGTCCAGTGGACTCACTAAAGAGCTTGGGGGTGTGGCTTGATTCCTCACTTCTGTTGGACAAACAAGGGTCCACAGTGGCAAGGTCAGTGTGCTTCTTTCTCTGCCTAGCCCACCAACTAGCCCCTATTTGGCCCAGCTTGCCACAGTGATCCATGCCATGGTCACCTCCAGACTGGACTACTGAAATGCTCTCCACACAGGGCTGCCCTTGGGGATACTGTGGAAGCTTCAGGTCAGGCCCGTAGCCTGCGTGGGGCCCACGGGGCCCGCCCCCCGCTGGTTTTGTGGGCCCCCTCCCTCCCGATCCTCTGCTCCCCCTCCCCCTGCCCATCACCGCTGCTGCCTCCGGCATCCCACAGGCTGCTGGGGCGTCCGCTGCTCGGGGAGCGGTGTGGCGGCGGCTTCTCGTCGGGACTCATGGCGAGCCGTGGCTGGTGGGGTGGTGGCAAGGGGGGGTCCACTGTCCTCTGTAGCAGACTGTACTGCACGGGCAGGCGGGGGGGGGAGATATGAGTGGAGAAATCCCTCTTGGCAGGCAGAGAGAAGTACCGTATGTGTGTGTGCCGTGGATGTGCGCCTGTTTGTTTCTGTTTAAAAGGCGCAAACTTCCCTTGGCCTTTCGCTATTGTGTTGCCAGAACAAAGGTTTATTTCATGCTGGAACGAGGAGCAGCCTCCGATCCACCAACCACGCTCGCGAGGACAGTTCGAGGAGATTTTAAATGTGTGCGTGTGAGTGAGTGAGTGAATGAAAGAAAGAAGGGGGACCCGGGGCTGTCCTTGCTATGTCTCAATCTCGATGTGTGTGTGTGCGCGCGCGCGTGTGGAGCTGGTCTCTCAGAGGTTGCCGCCGCCTGCAGTCCTGACTAACCTCACCGTTTACGATTGCCCCCCCCCCAATTCGGCCCCAGTTGCGCGTACAGGGGACTCTCCATTGTGCATCTTGTATAACTGGCTAGCCCCTTTCTCTCGAAACTCGCTCTAGTCTTTGGAGGGAGGACGATTCTTGGGACTCTGAGTTTGGGGGCTACGAGCGAGATCAGTCCCTTCCCTGGCCCCCTTGCATTTCCCTGAAACCCAGGGTACTTCAGGAGGCTGAAGTTGGTTCCTTATTCGCACTTCCTTATTCATTCCTTATTCGTTACTTATTCGGGTAGTCATTCAGAAACACTAAGGAGAGTTGGAAAGCTCTGAACCCCAAAATAAGGTCTGGACCACCACATATCATATACCCCCACATTCACAGGACTCTCCCCTTCGAGGGGACATATCCTGTATCCTGCTCCAAAGCACAGTTCTGGTGCCAGCTGCTCCAAAGTGCGTTGCCCCCAGACAAGCACACAGGCAGACACTGGGGCCAGGCTGCACCCCCAAAAATATTTGAACCACTCCAAATGAAACATCCCCACGCTCTGGCGACTGTGCCTGGTTCCAGTGTCTGCCTGTGGGCACCTGTGTCAGCCTGTGTGACAGTCCTGGGGGCACTGCACTTTGGAGCAACTGGCACCGGAACCGTGCCTTGGACCTGCGCACAGAATGTGTCCCCTCGAAGGGGAGGGTCCGCTGAAGACGGGGCTGCATGAAGTGTGGGGGTGAGAACCTTATTTTGGGTGCAGGGGTCACTTCCTTATTCAAATCTGCTTTGAAATACAGGCATCGGGGAAACCCTGCGAACTGAAGCTCGTGGCATCGGAACCGGTGTTTGGACCAGGCATCACTGCATATCACCCTGCAGGGCACAGTCCCCAGAGTGTGGGGATGTGTCATTTGGGGTGTTTCAAATATTTTTGGGGGGTGCAGCCTGGTCCCAGTGTCTACCTGTGGGCTTGTCTGGGGGCAACGCACTTTAGAGCAAGTGGCACCAGAACCGTGCTTTGGAGCAGGATACAGGATATGTCCCCTGGAAGGGGAGGGTCCACTGAAGACGGGGGTGTATGAAGTGTGGGGGTGCAAACCTTATTTTGGGTGCAGGGGTCACTTCCTTATTCAAATCTGCTTTGAAATACAGGCATCAGGGAAGCCCTGCGAACTGAAGCTCGTGGCATCGGAACCGGTGTTTGGACCGGGCTTCACTGCATGTTACCCTGCAGGGCACAGTCCCCAGAGTGTGGGGATGTGTCATTTGGGGTGGTTCAAATATTTTTTGGGGGTGCAGCCTGGCCCCAGTGTCTGCCTGTGTGCTTGTCTGGGGGCAACGCACTTTGGAGCAGCTGGCACCAGAACCGTCCTTTGGAGCAGGATACAGGATATGTCCCCTCGAAGGGGAGAGTCCTGTGAATGTGGGGGTATATGATATGTGGTGATCCAGACCTCAATTTGGGGTTCAGAGCTTTCCAACTCACTCTCCTTAGTGTTTCTGAATGACACACAAATAAGTAACGAATAAGGAATGAATAAGGAAGAGCGAATAAGGAACCAACTTCAGCCTCCTGGGTACTTCCTGGTGTTTCCTTGCTGGCCATTAGGTCTGATGGAATCCTGGCTCTTTCGCTTCACATGGTAATATGAGATCCAGAAGTGCTTTGTACTTTTTCAAAGTAAATAGGCCAGTGGGGGTACCAGGGGTTTTCTCTCCTCCCCCAGAGCGATTTTTTCTTGTCTGCGGATGCAACCAATTAAGTTTGCAATTGCAGCACGGCAGAGCCTGCTTAGGTAAGCTGTAGACTGGTTGGAGGGCTTTTTGCATTTTTTAGACAGTGATTTTTTAGGCAGCTCCCACTGGCCGGAGCCTGATGTGTGTGTGTGCGCACACACACTCCGCCTCCCCCACTTTCCCCAGGCCCTGCTTCAGGTGATCCAGAATGCAACTTCCAGACCACTGACCGCGGCGCAGCTCCTGTGTGAAATTGGTGGCTTACAATCTCCTTCCCTTCCTCTCCCCACAACAGACACCATTGTGAGGTAGGTGGGGCTAAGACAGCTCTGAGAGAACAGCTCTTGAGAGAATAGCTCTTGAGAGAACCCAAGGTCACCCAGCTGGCTGCATGTGGAGGAGTGGGAATCAAACCCGGTTCTCCCTGATTAGAGTCCATACTCTTAACCACTACACCAAACTGGCTCTCATCCAAACTGGCTCATGTTGAAGTGGGATTTGGAAGTGGATGGCTCATGTTGAAGTGAAATTTGGATAACTACTTGCAAAAATATGTTCTATTCAGTAAAGCAAACTTCATTACAATATGTGTTTCATTCGATGTTTATTGTGATTCAATACTGTCAAAGCACTGAATCTGTATACTGGGTTGGATCTAATCTAAATTGCCAGTTTCCACAGATTTCCCTTTTCCCACTGCAACCCTATTTTTCCCATGTAATTTCTTAGGGTCTACTTTTCCCCAGGAGTAATATTTCATGGAGATCAGTGGACTGCAGTGGAGAAGGGAGGCAGGCAATTTCCATTCTGCCATCAGAAAATTTAGTCCAGGTCCAATCCTTTGTGTTTAGGTCATTGAATTTGGATTAAGTGTTGCAGTGAATTAAGTATTTCGGACAGGGCTGTGGTACAGAGTGAGAGTATATGCTTTGCACTGGAATACTCCAGGTTCCCATCCCCGGCACCTCCAGTTAAAAGGTGGGGGATTTCGTCTTCTGAAATTCACTTGTTTAAATAGAACAGTCAATTCCTCTTAGTCTTACAACATCTTAAAACTATCAAGTTTCTATTCTGGCATACAGTTTCATGGACTAGAGCCCACTTTGTCAGATACATGGAGAGGTTCCTCAGTTTGGAGAAATGTTATACGTATCACACTCATACAATGTTGTGAAGACTGAAGCTGTCAACAGCAGGGTCAAAGAACTATGGAATGCAGAAAGTACAGAATGGTATATACTTGCACACAGTTGAAATGTGATCAAAGAAAGTACAAAGGCCATTCACAATAGTAGGCATTTGTGAGTGTGATACGTATAACATTTCTCCAAACTGAGGAACCTCTCCATGTATCTGACAAAGTGGGCTCTAGTCCATGAAACTGTATGCCAGAATAGAAACTTGATAGTTTTAAGATGTTGTAAGACTAAGAGGAATTGACTGTTCTATTTAAACAAGTGAATTTCAGAAGACGAAATCCCCCACCTTTTAACTGTGAGGATATAACTTTCCCAGTTTTCTGTGACCTGGATGGCCCATTCTAGCCTGATCTCATCAGATCTTGAAAGCTGAGCTGGGTCAGCCCTGGACCCTGGTTAGTATTTGGATGGAAGACCACCAATGAATACCAGGGTCTCTATGCAGAGACAGGCAATGGCAACCACCTGTGAATGTCTCTTGCCTTGGAAACCCTATGGGCTGCAATTTGATGGCAAAAAAAAAAGTTTTGCTAAGCTGGTTGACATCTGTAATGAGTGCTGAATTTGAGGTGTTTGGTAAGTCCTTGCAAGATAGTATCAAACTTCCCAATGCCATTTCAAGATGGTGACACTCTTTGAAGCTGTTTTGCAGAACAATAGTGAGATCTGCAATAGTGAGTTTTCAATCTGCAGTCTCCCACTAGTTTCTGATTGTTGCCATTTTTACAGTTAGATTTAGGTCCATTTATTCTTTTGCATAGAGACTGTTACGTAGGGAGCACAAGGGTGCTGTTTACACATGATAGTGTATCTAGCATTGATAGATATCAACTGCTAATGTCTGCACATCAAGCTGGTGATAAGGAATTTGGTGGTCCCATGGAGAGTAGATAAGTAGGTTCTACAGCTGAGCCCAAGTGCTGTGATAATCCATTCCTTGAAACTAATCAGGGTTGTATCCGATACTCAAAGATAACCAACATCTAAGGCTTCAGTCATCTTTTAATAACTGTGCAGGTTTACTGCCTAGTCTGTGGATTTTATAAACACACCTTTAAAAACCTTTTATTATTTATTCCACCCCACTGAACCTTCGCAGTTCTGCTTCCTGTTCCTGATATTATTATTCCCCCCCCCATAGACTCTGGATCATTGAGTGATACTTGCAAGCTATTTTTCCTTTCTCTGCAAGCAGATTTTCTCCATCCAAGAGTGTCCATGTCCCCAGCTGTTATCATTTTCATATCTTTGTTCCTTTGTATAATTCTGTGCTCTTAGATCATTTCACAGCCATTCATTTTTTGTTCCATAATCAGAGCTATATACACCCTCTTTGTTCTTCCTTATCAGAGACCAAGCTTTCTGTAGCACCGGCTTAGAGCTCTCACACTACTGCTACCAGTTAGTGGTACAGAAAGAACAAAGAGTCTTGTCGAACCTTAAACTTCAATGCAGCCATTGTGAGGGAAGCTTGTAGAAGCCTGAATAAGATGCACATCAGCAGCAGGTTGTGGTAGGGGTGGGTTCTTCTTGCTGCTGGTTACCATGACAAAACATAACAGCCTGTAGTTTTGTGGGAAAACATATATGAAGCAAAAGGGGGAAGCACTGAAGAACATGGAACATCCTCAAAAAGCCCCCTCCCCAACACTTTTCTTGTTGTTTTGATCTGTGTTGCTCCTGCCTATTCTCGTCTTGTTTTAGGACCCCTGGTTTAAAATAAATAACAAAATTAAATAGTGATTTAAAAGAGCCAGCCAATCAGGGATCCTATATCTAGAACAGCGGTACTCTCCTTATGGCTCATGCAGAGCCACATTTGTGATTCCCATCAACCAAAAGAGTCACATGACAACTGTATGCCCTTTGTGCCAGCCCATCAAACATACACATGCAATGATATAAATATTAATATGAAATATATCATCAGTAATGTTAGTGGTTTGCAGGAAGCAAATTGTTTTCATAAAACGTGTCTCCATCCAGTCGGGACCTGCCTTGAGACAGCCTCAACCCAGGATGATGCTTTCCTCTCAGAGGAGAATTCCCCCATGATCTCTACCACATCTGAAGCTCCAACCTGTTCAAGATCAATAAAGAGAGAACTGATATCCATCAACAGCAGTAACCTCTAGCCCTGACCTGGATAGCCCAGGCAAGCCCAGTCTCATCAGATCTTGGAAGCTAAGCAGGGTTGACTCTGGCAAGTACTTGGATGGGAGACCTCCTTGAAATACCAGCAACCAGGAGAACAGGGGCAGGCTTTATTCAGACCCCTCTCTGAATATCCTCCAGGCCCCCAGTAGGGGTCAGTCACCAGAGGTGACCATGACTTCCAGGTGCACACGCACGCGCGCACACATGTACATATGAAAAATACACCACCACCCCAGCAGTAACATCCACAGAGGGACCTTGTGGAGATGGATAATGTGGAACCCATTCAACCACTTCAGCCCCAGGAGTGAAGAAAGGTGGGGTGGATCCAAGTAGAAGCCTAGACCGGGTAGAGGAGGGTGCTCCCGGTAATTCAGGGTCTCTCATAGAGTTGCCAGATCTGCATTGGGAAATACCTGGAGATTTTTGGGGTGGAGCCTGAAGAGGGCAGGGTTTGGGGAGGGGAGGGATCTCAGGAGGTTATAATGCCATTGAGTTCATCCTCCAAAGCAGCCATTTTCTTCAGGGGAACTGATCTTGGTTGTCTGGAGATCAATCAAGTAAGAGGAAGATCTCTAGGTGCCACCTGAAGGTTGGCAACCCTAGTTCATCTAGAACGATGGTCCTATCCTTATGGAGAGTTCACGAGCTAGTCCAAATGAACTGCAGATTCTTAAGTTCCAGCAGGACCAAGACACCTACACTGGCAGCAGAAAAGTGGGAACCTTCAGTTTCCTAGAACGAACCCTAATGTAGAATCTGAGCTCTGCTGGTACCACACAGCCATAAAAAAAAGCTTGTGGAACTGTTCCACTCTTGAATTCCAGCCCTCCAGAATCCTGAGTGTCCTTCTCTGTCTCCCTTTCCCCTGGTCCTTATGGAGAGCTCAGACGCTACTCCATCTCACCTCTCAGCCAGTTTGGTGTAGTGGTTAAGTGTGCGGACTCTAATTTGGGAGAACTGGGTTTGATTCCCTACTCCTCCACTTGCAGATGCTGGATGACCTTGGGCAAGCCCTTAGTTCTGTCAGAGGTGTTCTTGAAAGAGCAGTCCTCGAAAGAGCTCTCTCAGCCCCACCTACCTCACAGGGTGTCTGTTGTGGGGAGGGGAAGGGAAGGAGTTTGTAAGCTGCTCTGAGACTCCAAGTGAAGGGCGGGGTATAGATCCAATCTCTTCTTCTTCTCAACCAGGAACCCTCCTTCCTGCATAACCATGGTGGGACAAGCCTCCATCGCCAGGTCAGCTTAGCCCTATGCATTATGACTATGACCATAATCACACTCTGGGAGATGGGGAAAAAATACCAAAAGCTGCATGAAAAACATGATTAAGTATCAAAGAGAACTTTGGCGTCTTCATTAATTTTTTTCCCCCAGCTCAACATTTTACTCAATAAAACCCAGTTAAATGCCAGCTTTATCCTTGTTCTGTGATTCTATTTTGCTGCCATTGGTCTTTTAACAGACTGCTACTTATGGAGGTAAAGCAGGTTTCCTGCCATTGATTTATTCATCTGCTAACAATGCCCCTCATGCAAATCACCCCATAAATGCCCCACTCCTCCTCATCTCCTGCACACCTTCGGTATGCTTTAAATGACGCACCAGCCTACTCATGAAAGCTGACATTTCCCAACTTGATTTCTAAATTGTAAAATATGTGGCACATGGCTCCCCCAAATCAGATGGAATCATGTCCCTATTGCAAATGTTAAAATTACCATTTATATTTATTTGGGGGGAAAATTAAAACATCCGTCTCCCCCACACACACGAACACAACTACAAAAAGGAGGGGAAAATTCGGGTCATCTGCAAACATATATAAGGCATCCCTTTTAACTTTGCTTGCTCAATGTCTTAATGTATTTGAGATATTCAAAGTGACATTAACATCAAAAGAGCGAGAGGTTTCCAATCATTACCAGTAGACAACCTACGCTTATATCTCTCAGCAGACAGCTTATCTCCTATTATGTCATTAAGAAAGCCAAAAGGGTCCATAAAACACAGAGAGTGTTATATAATTTCAGAGGAGAAAAAATGTATTCCAATGAGAACACTGCAATATTGGGTCATTCCGCTGATCAGGAGCTGGAAGAACGCTCATCAGGATTGCAATAGTTTCATACCCACAAAAATATTTCAAACTTATTCCCTGCAAGTTCTCAAAAGTTGAAAACAACTTGAGATTCTGGGACTCACTACTAGCAGATACGGTTTTAACCACTTGCATAGCTGGCACTAAAAGAGGATTAGAGAGAATCATTGATGGCTCCTAAGATTATCTTCTGAATCCCTTCTCCCTGTGCCCCCACCTGCAGAGTTGAGACAAGTGACAATCAGAGACAGGACATCTGCAGTGGTGGCACCTTGGCTTTGGAATGCCCTCCCCCTTGCGTCTCACCTGTCACCTACTTTCCTTTTCTTTAAGTGACAGGCCAAAATACACATTTTTTACCCAGGCTTTTAGCTAGCAATTTTATCTCTTTTCTTCTTTGTTTCTTGCCTGTGAACAGTTTTATCAGTATTTATCAACATCATTTTAGGCTGATCGGTGTTTATCTGTGTTTTTCATGCCATAGCTTGTAGTTAATGGCTCTGGCTTAGGGCTGCCAATCTCCAGTTGGTGGCTGGAGACCTCTCAGAATTACACCTGGTCTCCAGGTTATAGAGATCAGTTCATCTGGAGAAAATGGCTGCTTTGGAAGGTCCCTCCCCTCCCCAAACCCTGCCCTCCCCAAGCTCCTCCCCCCAATACTCCATGAATTTCCTGGCAACCTTACTCTGGCTTGTTTTTAATGCTTCCTTTTAATAGGTTTGTTTTACTGCTTTAGTTACAAGCCACCATCAGCAGGTCTTAAGAAAGGTGGCATATACATTTTCCAGACAAACATAAATAAATAGATCAAGATGGGTAGCTATGTTAGTCTGTCTGTAGCAGTAGAAAAGAGCAAGAGTCCAGTAGCACCTTAAAGACTAACAAAATATGTGGCAGGATATGAGCTTTCGTGAGTCACTGCTCACTTCTTCAGATACAGACGCTTTAGTGAAATGAGCAGAGACTCACAAAAGCTCAGACCCTGCAACATATTTTGTTAGTTTTTAAGGTTCTATTGGACTCTTGCTCTTTTCTATAAACAAATAGCACTGACCTGGATAGCCCAGGCAAGTCCAATCTTATCAGATCTCAGAAGCTAAATAGGGCTGACCCTGGCAAGTATTTGGATGGGAGACCGCCAGAGAATACCAGGGCAGGGAGGCCAGAGGCATGCTATCAAGCTGCTTCTCTGAATGTCCTCCGTGGCCCAGTAGGAGTTGCCAGAGGTTGCCATGACTTCCAGACATGGGCACGCACACACACACACACATGATAAAGTTGCCTTATACTGAATGAGATCTTTGCCCCACCAAGGTAAGCATTGCCAACTCAGACTGGCAGCAGCTCTTCAGGGTCTCAGGCTGAGGTCTTTCACATGACCTACTACCTGGTTCAGGCATAAATGCCAGTCATAGTGACTAATGGGACCCTCCACACCCAGAGACAATTAACCAGTGCCAGGAGGCTCATGTTGGAATGAGTACGTTGGATCCTATCAGCTTTTCCACTTGATCTCACAAAGTTCTCCCCTCACTACAGTCCCTGTGCTTCTTGGCTTTTTCCCCCATGTGGTGCTGTGATCCCTAGCATAGGCATTTCAGAGGTCACATAAGTTTATACACCAAACCCATGTGTTCTGATCTGGATGGCTCAAGCTAGCCAGAGCATGTCAGATCTCAGAAACTAAGCAACGTCAGCCCTGGTTACTAGTACTTGGATGGGAGACCACCAAGGTTTCCCCATTTCTCTCAAAATTACAGTATTTACTGCAATGCAAGACTAGGGTTTCCCCCCATGTATGCCATCAAAAAAGGGGACATTGCCTTACATTTGCATACAAGTTTCAATTATATCCAGTTTAAAAAAATCTTAGTGTATAACTTTCTTTAGGGGAGGCATTTTTACTATTGCGGCCACCTTCCTTTCAAGTAAATATGGTATTAATCTATTTCCACTCAACACGTTATTCCCCCTCCCCCAAGTTGGCATACTGCTTTTGTGCCTGTGTAGTCAGTAGTCACAACACAACAACCAGCCAGTTTTTGCTTTTGGCACATGACCAGAGCTCAACAACTTAACTCTTTACATGGTCTAAGTAAAAATGTCACGATTGCTGAAATCAACTTGAATTTTTAATAAATGCAGTTCTTTGATGTTGAGGGAGGGCAGAATTTTGGGAGGATGTGATGTCACTTCTGGGTGATGCTCTAGGCTGCCCCCTAGAAATTCCTAGAGCGTCATTATATGGAGGGCGTTTTTCTCCCAGTTCTCAATTCCTTGGTGGTGGAAAATTGGAGCTGGGAGTGAGCCAATCCCCGCCTCAAGTGAGTAAACAGGAGGCCTAGCTCAACTACCTCAGAAGGTTATTGTTGTGAGGATAAAACTAACTCTCATTCTGTTTCTTCATTGCAATATATTTGTATACAATATTTAAAACTACTTCTCATTCCATGTTTGTTTCCTGCTTGCCTAATACACATTCCATCTCTCCTTGAATTTCATAACTGATCTATTTCTCAAATAAGTTGTTAATTTTGCAATCGCTACATAATCAGAAAGTTTATTTTTCCACTCTTCTAAGACTGGGCAAAAGTCTGCTTTCCATATTTCTGCGTAAATAATTCTAGCCACTGTCACCCTGTATCTGAATATCTCTTCCAAGATTTTGGGCAAATTGCTAGACAATATACCTAATAACATATTCTTGGCTTCCACTAGGAATTTAAACTTTTATATATTCCCCTTGAGACCCACTTATCAGAAGGACCTTCTCCTTTTAGATCTAGCCATGATGCTCTTTGATGCAGCCCATAAAGAGAGGTTTTTCAATGGGCTGAATTTTGCTGACACATTGAGTTTTTATTTTATTGCTTCTTTTATTGTTGTAAGGATTTCAGTGTTTATTATGGGCTACTTTTAATGTTTATAAGTTATCTTTTTAAAGAGAATAAAGCTGTAAATGTCTAAATAATATTAGTAATAATAATAATGAAGATGACAATAATAATAATAATAAAAACCCTTTTCAGCACTGTTAAGTCAGCAAGGTACTCACTATTTTCAGGATTGGTGAATGACTACTTATTATCAAACAGACTCAGGAGGGACTGGGCCAGAAAGATAGGGTTGCTGGCAACTGGTGGGAGGTTTAGGGGGCAGGGCCATGGAAAAAGAGTTTTGGGCAAATACTAGAACACCATGGAGACATGTCGATGTCACTGCTGGGTTTGCAAGTAGGCTCACCAGCCTCCAGGTGGAGCTTGGAGATCTCCCAGAATTACAACTGATCTCATAAAAACGTAAGGACATCAGAAGAGCCCTGCTGGATCAGACCAGTGGTCTATCTAGTCCAGGACCCTGCCTCACACAGTGGCCAACCAGTACCACTGGAGGGCCAACAACAGGGCATAGAGGCTGAGGCCTTTTTCTAATGTGGCCTCCTGGCTCTGGGATTCAAAGGCTGTCTGCCTCTGAATGTGGAGGTTCCTATTAATCACCATAGACCATAGCCACTGATAGACCTCTCCTCTGTGAATCTATCTAATCCCCTTTTAAAGCTGTCTATGCCTGTGGCTACAGGCTACAGAGATCAGTAACCCTTGATAAAATTGCTCCTTTGAATGGTAAACTCTATGGCAATATGCCTCACTAAGGTCCCTCCCATCCCCAGATCCTACCCTTCCCTGGCTCTATCCCCCAAATGTCCAGGAATTTCCCAACATTGTTAGCAGCCCTATGTAAATTTGCCATCCTCCAAGTCCAGGCAGGGTTGCCCCACTTTTGGGGGCTCCAATTCACTGCTGGCCAGCTGGCCAGTGGGGGAAGCCCCATCCCCAAGCCCCACCCCCAAGAGAGACTACCTGCGGCCACCCCTCTCCATCCCCTCCTGTGAGATTTAAAGGAGATTTAAAGGTTTTCAGCTGATCTGCAGGGAGCACGTGGCCCGCCAATCAGCTGGAGGGCCCTTTAAATCTTTCAGGAGGGAGGGAGAGGGGTTGTCACTGGCTGTATGCTCTGCTTGCGAAAAGACCCTTTAAAGGGTCTTTTTGCAAGTGGGGTGGGGGCCATGCTTTGTGGGGCTGATTTCTTAGGGGTGATGATTTGCTGCTTGGGATTCAGGCACACATACTATCACCTCACTCACAAAAAGACATGCTAAAGTGTCTTTTTGTGAGTGGAGCATGCAGACAGCGACAGCCCCTCTCCCTCCCTCCTGGAAGATTTAAAGGACCCTCAAGCTGATCAGCAGACCACATGCTCTCCATTGATCAGCTGAAGCCCTTTAAATCTCTGAAGGAGGGGAGTGAGAGGGTGGCCACTCTTGGGGGCAGAGCTTGGGTGGGGCTTGAGGGCATCCCCACCCACCCCTGGAATGCCCCCCACATCCCCCCACCAGAGTGACAAGGGGACCTGGCAACCCTAACTCTATGTAAAAACTGACAGGAATAAGAGAAGTGTTTTGTTGTACAATTGTAAAATTTTCTCTTGGATTTTCCCCAATAATTTTGTAAAGAAATCACTCCTTCTTAGGCATCAGGCTCCTTTGATTGTGTTAAGAGTTTCCACATTGCCACTGGTATTTGATTATTCATGGCAAGTTACTATTAAACGAAGACATTGCTTCGATACCTTCAGATTTCCCAAGGAGGCTTCAGAACATGCCGGACCATCTATAGATAGAAGTGGGTGTGAGTGACATTTCCCACCACAGCAAGGCAATGAAGAGATAAGATACATTGCTTGAAACAAGAGCATATGTGGATCTGCTGGGCTGCCTGGGGAGAAAAATGCTGCATCAAGAATATAAAGGAGAAGATAAAAGAAGTGAGTGAGGAAGTTATATGATTACGTGGGACGAAATCAAAAACACAAACGCAGAAAACAAATCATGCTAACAAAAGAAAGTGGAGGAATGGGAATCTCCAAAGGACAGTAAGAATTAAACTTTTTAGTTTTTTGGGGGGGAGACAATGAAGTAGAGACGGGATAAATATGTCTTTAAAAATTATATGTGGGATGGAGAAAGTGGATAGAGAAAGAACATCTCCTCCCCTTTGCATAATAAGAGAACTTGGGAGAAACTGCTTGGCAGTAGAGTCAGAAAAGATTTTTTTTTTTTAAGTGCTTCTTTACACAATGCAAAAAAAAATGTATGCAATTCAGTGCTACAAGATGGCTACTAGCTTGTGAATGTTAAGTGCCATCAAGTAGCATCTGACTTATGGTGACTATATGAATGAATGACCTCCAAAACATCCTATCATTAGCGGCCTTGATCAGGTCTTGCAAACTGAAGGCCATGGCTTCATTTATTGAGTCAGTCCATCTCAGGTGGCTTTAAATGGGGCCTCATTTATTCTCTCCTTGAATTTCCATGTGAATCACTAACTGGAACCTCCATGGCGAGAGGTATTATATCTATTGATAGAAGTTGCTTAAGGGGGAGGCAACAGCAAAGGAGGGTGAATGCCATTTACAGTGCCATTCAAAGCAGAGTTACCCCCTTCTAAGGCCATTGACTTCTGTGGACTTAGAAATGTGCAGCTCTGCTTAGGATTGTTGACTTAGTTTACCACTATGAAATGCAACATGCTGGACATGCCTTTAGTATGATCCAGTAGAGCTCTTCTTGTGTTCTTAAGCTTTTATGCTGGAGGGCATTATGGAGTGTGCTTCCCCTTGAAGCAGATCTGACATAAATGTCACTTTGTTGGGCTGAGCCATGTGTGCCATAAAATTTAACAAGTGGTACTGGAGATATAAACTTTATAAAGATGATTTCAGATGCTGAATGGCAATACCAGGCATGATTGGGTTAGGTGTGATATGCAGAGGGGTAGTAGTTTTGCAGATATCAGCACTGGTAATGAAACAGGAAACCTATGTCTCAGTGTGGTACAGGAGGATTCAGTCCAGGAGGTTGCAAAGAAAAAATGGAAATAAGTCTGAAGAAGTTAGCAGTGACTCACGAAACCACATACCCCACCAAAATTTTTGTTAATCTTTAAGGTGCTACTGGACTCTTTCTTTCTACTGCTATTAGAAACCACAGCATTCAAAAACCACTGAAGGAATATTTTAACCTTCCAGGACATTCAGTTGCTGACCTAAGAGTAGCAGTTCTCCTCTAAAGGAATGTTAAAGGGAGATTAGAAAGAGAGTCTGCTGTATTGCAACTGATAATGAAGCTCAAGACAATGCATCCTCCTGGACTGAATTGAGACCTAGGTTTCTTCTCTCATTACTAATCCCTGCTATTGTCATTTGGCATCTGAAATCACTTCACTCTTCAAGATATAAGGACAGATGGACTCACATTCTAGCTGTATCTGAAGAAGTGAGCAGTGACTCATGAAAGCTCATGCCTTGCCACAAATTATGTTAGTCATTAAGGTTTTACTGGAGTCTTTCTCCCTTCCACTAATAAAGAATGTAAGCTGTGCTGTTATTCCCTCCCTCCCTCCTTCCCCTCCTCCCTTTCCTCCTCCCTCTCTCTCTCTTGAAAAAGTGTGCTTGCACACAAAAGCTTATACCTGGAATAAAACATTGTTGGTCTTAAAAGTGCCATGGGTCTCCATTTCTCTCTCTGTCCCTCTAGCTCTTTCCTTCCCCCTCCCTCCCCAGAGAAGGGGGGAGCTGTTAGCCAATTGAGGGAAGGGAGGCTTGGCTTTCTTTCTCTCCTATGTGAAGCAGGAAATAGGAGAGACTGAGCAAAAGGAGCTGCGATGTAGGAAACATGAAGCAGGAAGCAGCAGAGAGCCAGTTGCTCATGGGCCAGATAGGAGCCCTGAAGGGGCTGGATCTGGCCCACGGGCTGTATGTTTGACACCCCTGGTTTAGGGTTTTTAAAGGTTATAACCAGCAACTTGAACCTAATGTGGAAAAAATTGGCTACCAGTGCAGCTGCCTCAAAATTGAGTATATATGAGTAGACCAAGATGAGTAGACCAAGATGAGCTGGTCAACAGTTTAGAAGCTGCATTCTGAATCACCTGAAACTTCTGAAGGATCCCCAAGGGCAGCCTTGCATACAGTACATTGTGGTAGTGTGGAGGTGACCGCAGTATGGATCACTGTGACAAGATCAGGCTGGGCCAAATAGAGGGACAGTTGGAGGGCTTGGCATAGAAAGAAAAATGCAGGCCTTGCCAGTGTGGACACCTGTTTGTCCAACAGAAGTGAGGAATCAAGCCACACCCCTAGGCTCTTAATCCACCAGCCTTAATGGGATTCCATCAAGAACTGGTAACTGCAGTCCTGCCAAAGACTTGGCCTTCCCCAACCACATGACTTCTATCAGTCATCTCTCCCTCAACCAACCAACCAACCACTGTGTCCAGACACTGACTCAAGGTCAAGAGGGCTACCTCTGATTGCTTATCCAGCAGGAAAAAGAGTTTGATGTCACCAGGATATTGATGGCACTGAACACAAAATCTCCTGATGAGTTCTGCTAGAGAGTACACACACACACACATTAAACAACAGTGGGGACAGGAGGGAATCCTGCGAAACACCACAATCTAGTGCACACAAGGAAAAGACCTAGTCCCTGACAGCTACCCTCTGAGAGCTGGAGGCTCTCCCCGGAGAAACAAAGAAAACAAATCAAGGCAGTACCACATACCCCCAGTGAGGCCAGGCAGTGGACCAGGACCAAATGGTCAACTGTATCAAATGCTGCTGACAGATCTAATAAAATCAGCCATACCGAACTGCCTTCATCTAATTGATGGTGGAGGTTGTCCACCAGAGCAACAAATACAGTCTCAGTCCCAAAAACAGGCCTGAAGCCAGATTGGAAAGGGTCAAGTGCGGAGGTTTAATCCAGGAAAACCCAACACTGTTCAGCTCTCAATTACCTTTCCCAGGAATGGTAAAATTGACACTGAGTGGTAATTGGCTAAGTCCTTTTTATCTAGAGATGGTTTCTCCATCCATTTCATTTATTAGCTTCATTGACCCGAGGTCTTAAGCCAAACATGCAAACAACAAATATAAAATGCATTACATAAAATTACAAGAAATTTAGACAGAACGCCTTTACAATAAAAGCTAGTAAACATGCTCTCAATCAGTAACATCAGACCACATTTTATAAACTTCAATGAATTCTATAAAATCCCATGATATTATGGAAATTAGTT
The DNA here is from genome assembly GCF_001447785.1 of Gekko japonicus. Classification (NCBI taxonomy): domain Eukaryota; kingdom Metazoa; phylum Chordata; class Lepidosauria; order Squamata; family Gekkonidae; genus Gekko; species Gekko japonicus. The sequence continues at coordinate 97,838 of NW_015162015.1, read as the reverse complement.
TTAAAATTTTAAAATTATATACAAAAGGTACTCATAACATTTCAAAGCCGCTTTAAAAATAGCACTATTGAAAGATATTTTGCCACCAAGCGAGTCGTTTCAGGGTTTCTTAAGAAGGGGCCTAACAGTGGCTTCTCTCAAGGGCCTAGGGAAGCAACCCTAAGAGAGAGACTGATTAATAATCTTCTTCTCACCTCTCAGCTGGCTTTCACCAGCCAAGAAGGCAAGGAGCAGGTTGTAGGCTTCACAGCCATCAGGATCTTGTTAACATCCTTCAAGGAGAGTAAGCGGAAACAGTCAAAAACAAGACTAGATGAGCCTCCAGTATACTAATAGCCTTCAAACTGGCAGTGAGGTCATGGCAGAATAGTGGGATTTTATCTGCCAAAAAGTTTGCAAGACCATCCCAGCTAAATACCAAATCATTATTAATTTGGGACTCTCCCTTCAAGGAAGTCAGTTTCTTAACTACCCTAAATAATTGGTTGAACTAGCAGACATCATGGAGGTAAAGGGGGAAAAAAGCCTTCTTTGTTGCCATCATTGCCGCCTCATAGGCTTTCAACTGAGCTCTAGAGTGTGTCCTCACTACTTTGTCCCGAGACCATTCGGCTGGATTGCTCTAGCCATCTGAGCAACCTCTTTGTATTTCTCAGCTCCTCACTATACCAAAGGTGCAAGGGAAGACTGAGGGTACACAGAATGTCAGGGAATTATTAAATCAATGGCCAACTGAAGACCATGGATCCCAATGGTTGGTGAGCTCATCAAGGGAACTGCCAACAGGCCCTGATAAAGCATGTACTCGATTGCTGGCTGTGGAACCTGACACCTGGAATCCAACTGGATCCATTCATCTCTGAGGGCAAGCAAAAATTTGCTCACCGCCCTGGTGAAGGGTGTGTGGTACATCTCACACCGACCTTTAAGTGATCTGACCATGACTCTATGACTAGGACATCCAGATATATACTTGTGCAAAAAATCAAATCCGGCATGTGTAGGGGCTGATAAAACTCGGGAAAGTCCCAGTGCTGCCATGGACAACATAAAGTCCAAGGCAGTACCAGTCAGGGCTGCATCCACATGGACGATGAAGTTGTTGACTAATAGTTGTGAGAAATGCAAGGCTCACTCAGAGATTGCGTCAGCTAGCCTTGGCGGGGTATCCACTGGAGAGCTAGGCAGAGGGTACACCAGCAGGATCCCCACCCTCTCCCTGGGTCCCCATACCAGGCCAACACATTCAATATGGGAGATTTGAAGCACAGGGATCCTCTGAAAGGGAAAAGCTTCTCAGATGAGAATAATCACCCCACCTCCCCCTCCTCCTGTTAGAGATTGGTGAAGGACTGAGAAACCGGGAGGAGCCATCTGAGTAAGAGGGAAAACCACATCATGCCCCACCACTGTCTCGGTCAAGTAAGCCTTATCAAAACCACCCCATTTTATAACATCCTGAAGGGACACAGCTTTGTTACTTATCAATCTGATATTGCACAACATCAAGGACAAAGAAGAGGGTAAATCAGGAACTGGAACTGACATTCCTAAGAATGGGCCAGAGATTAGAAGGGTTCCAAGCATTCCTACATCTCAGACACCTTCTATGAACTACACTCCTCTCCCCCATACCTTCCAGCTGGTTACTAGAATGCATGATCCATCAGGGCACATCAATTGAACTAATAGAGGGCAAACATAAAGCCAGATGACAGTCCAAATTAAAGCTAAATGTTAGCTACACCAGTCAGCTTAGTAAGAGAACTAACTAGAAGCAGCCTCTCTTAAAACACTCATATCTGACATTAAATATTCAACAGACTTATACTAATATTGAACATCAAGCTACTGACAATATGCTAGATAAGCCCTGTTCAGGTATAACCTGTCACAGGACACTGAACCACAATAAATCTAAGCTAAACAGACTAACATACCAACAAGTCTACAATAATAGCAACTAAAATTCTATGCCAAGTAACATACTAGCCTTGGTTCCCCAGGTTCCCCATCCCTAATGCAATGACCAGGCATGTAATGAGTGATGTAACTAATAAACAATGTATTAAGGTGACAAGGGCCCTTGTTGTGTTGCCCAAGGCATGCCGCCACGTAGGCCACATGACTGGCTTTATGGATCTTCAAAAGCAGGATGGTCTGTACCAGGCAGCGCCTGAACACCAGTACTAGTTAGGGAGGGGAGCAGGCCTGTAGCCAGGATTTTGTAATTCAGGGGGCCTTTAAATAAGTTAGTGGGCACTGACATCACAAAATAACAGTAAAAATGTAAAACCTCACTTTTGCATACTTCGCACTCTGCTTGCCTACATGGGGAAGCAAGTCACGCTTGGGGAAGGGGCGGTGGTGGGGAGTCCTCCAGGTGGCCCAGAGAGTTGGGAGTCCTCCAGCTGGCCCAGAGAATCAGGGGCCCTGGGTGCTGGATGGAAGTCAGGGGGCATTGGCAGGAAGTCAAAGATCCAGGCCCCGAAATGCCCCACTGTAGCTACAGGCCTGGAGGGGAGGGTCTCACTGCACCTCCAAAGGCAGCACAGCTGGGTCCATCTGGGCTGATGGCTGGAAAGACAACCTGACTTGCTCTCCAGCAGCTGGGTTGCAATCTCCAGTAAAGTCCTACCTCGGGGTCGATGGAGGATGGTAACAAAGAAACCATGCTTTATGGATTCACACAGGGTTTTAATTAAGGGGTCTTTTAGCACTGTGTTAGTCTGAAGCTGGTTTTTCAAACTGCTCAGTGGTCTATATTTTAAAGCTGAGTCTGAGCTTTTCTACACTTTTATATCATTTCTTGTGTGCACTTTTTTTTTGAACACAATTTTATTTTCATGAAAATATTGACATATCATCAGTTCAAGTTAATATTTCAGTTTTAACCCCATACCAATATCCCCAATTTACTCTCTCCCTCCCGCTGGCTTCCCGCAACGCTTCCCCCCTCGTCCCTCCAGCACAACTTAAGATAACATCGTATTCTAACTTCAATATTGTTCCAAATATAGTAAGTTATGTTTCACATCCCAGTTCTTTTCTAGGTAAACTTTAAAGTCTCTCCACTCTTCATAGAATTCCTGATCTTCTTTGTTATTCAATTTTTTTGTAATTTTGTCCATCTCCGCCATAAACAAAGTTTTTTGTATCCATTCTTCTAACTCTGGAATTCTTTCTTGTTTCCAACATTGTGCATAGAGTAGTCTCGCCGTTGTAATCAGATACCAAAATAGAGTCCTTTTTGTAATATTCAGTTCTTCCATTTTAAGTCCTAAGAGCAGAATTTCTGGCGCTTTCTTAAAGGAACATTTCAGAATCTTTTGCATTTCGCTGTGGACCCTGGTCCAGAAGTCCACAGCTTTTTCGCATGTCCACCACATATGGTAAAATGAACCTTCATGTTTTCTACATTTCCAACACTTGTTGGAAAGATTTTGGCTCATGTTGGCTATTTTCTTTGGTGTCATATACCACCTGTACATCATTTTATAACAGTTCTCCTTCACATTAGTACAGGTCGAAATTTTAATCGAGTTCTTCCACAGATATTCCCAGGAATCCATAGAAATCTCAGTATTAACATTTACTGCCCATTTAAGCATTTGTTCTTTCACCGTCTCGTCTTCCGTATACCATTTTAACAAAACTTTATATACGGTAGAAATCGCTTTTTTCCCTCCTCCCTCCCAGACAGTTTCAATTTCATTTTTCTCTTCTCTGAAACCATATTTTTTCTTATCTGAATTGAACAAGTCAACTATCTGTAAATAGCTCAACCATACATATTTATACTGTATTTCATCCTGCTCTTTCATTTGCCATTCTGTACCAACTTTTTTAATTAAATCTCTGTACGGCAACCATTCTTTACCGCTTTGCCTCGTGTATGACGATAGAACTTCTGCTGGTACTATCCACAATGGTCTTGCATCAAAGAAAAATCTTTTATATCTCGTCCACGTTACAAATAAGGCATTTCTCACAAAGTGATGTCTGAAAAAATTATCAACCTTATTTTTTTCATACCAAAGGTATGCATGCCAACCAAATCTGCAATTATGTCCTTCCAAAGTAAGCAGTTTTTTGTCTTTCAAATTAACCCATTTTTCTAACCATACTATACAGACTGCATCATAATACAAGCGCAAATTTGGTAACTGCAATCCCCCTCTCTCTTTAGCATCACACATAATTTTCATCTTAATTCTAGGTTTCCTGCCCCCCCAAACAAATTTTGAGATTTCTCTCTGCCATCTATTCAATACATCAATCTTAGTCACAATAGGAATAGTTTGAAACAAAAACATCAATCGTGGTAATATATTCATTTTGACTACGGAGATTCTCCCCAAAAGCGATAAGTTCATAGTATTCCACTTTTTAAAGTCTTGTGTTAGAATATTCCATAGCTTTTCGTAATTATTTTTATAAAGATCGATGTTTTTCATTGTTAATTCAATTCCCAGATACTTTATTTTCTTCACCACTTCACACTGTACCAGGTCTTGTAAGTCCTTTTGCCTTTTTTTCGTCATATTCTTGCATAAAAGTTTAGTTTTGTTCTTGTTTATATAAAACCCTGCCAGCACACCAAAGTCTTCAATCTTTTTTAACAACAGCGGTAATTTTTCTCCTGGTTCTTCCACCATAAACATCACGTCATCTGCAAAAGCTCTATATTTATAACTGTAACCTCCAATTTTGAGCCCTTTGATTTCTTCATCTTCTTGTACTTTCTGTAACAGAATCTCCAATACCCAAATAAAAAGTAAAGGTGAGAGTGGGCATCCTTGCCGTGTACCTTTTTGAACCCTGAAGTGATCCGTCAAGTCTTTATTCACATTTAACCTCGCTCTTTGATCAGAGTAGATCGCTTCAATCATGTTGCTAAACGGATGCCCAACTTCCATTTCTCCAAACATCTGAAACATGAAGTCCCAATTTAAGTTGTCAAAGGCTTTTTCCGCATCTAAAAATAAAAAGGCTACTTCCTTCTCTGGGTGTTTCTCATAATACTTGATTGCATCCATTACTATTCTTAGATTGTCTCGAATTTGTCTATTCGGTAGAAAACCAGCTTGCTCTTCTGAAATTACCGTCTGTAAGTATTTTTTCACTCTTTCTGCAATCACTTTCGCAAATATTTTGTAATCATTGTTCAAAAGCGATATTGGTCTATAACTCTTTACATTGGTTAAATCCTGGCCTTCTTTGGGTATTAATGATATAATAGCGTCCTTCCAAGATTCAGGTATAACTTTCGTATCCCTAATATCATTTGTTAACATTTCCAGGACCGGAATTAACTCTTCTTTCAATTTTTTATAAAATTTTGCGGTAAATCCATCCGGTCCTGGCGCTTTTCCCAATTTTGTGTCTTGGATTGCTTTGGCCAGTTCTTCCTTTTGGATACGACCATTCAGTAAATCTTTGTATTCTCCTTGTATCTTTGGCAGTGCTGTGCATTCGAAATATTTATTTAATTTTACCAAATCAGACTTCTTCCCTTGAAATAATTTTGCGTAGTATTTAAAAAAGCATCTTTTGATTCCTTTGGGATCGACAAATTCTCTTCCCTCTTCTACTATTTTGTTGATCATTCTTCTTTCCTTTCTGTTTTTAAGTTGCCAAGCCAGAAATTTTCCTGGTTTATTTGCTCCTTCAAAAGATTTTTGTTGTAACTTCTTTAAATTCCAGTACAACTCCTGGTTTAGCATAACATTTAGCTGTTCCCTTAACAATTGAAGTTCTCTTAAAATTTTCTTTTTTCCAGGTTTTTTCATAAGCTCACTCTCTTTTTGTCTTATTTTGTTTAAAACTTCCGTTTGATTCTTAAAGTTCTCTTTTTTTTGTCTCACATTTTGTGAGATTAAAATCCCTCTCATCACCGCTTTGTAAGCTTCCCAGACCACTTGTATTGAAGTACCATGATTTAAGTTTTGTTGAAAAAAGTTTTTAGTTTCTTCCTTTAACAGCTCAACTACATTCTTCTTGTCCAACAAGTCTTCATTGATTCTCCATAGAAAGTTCTTGTTTTTTTCCTTTGTACTCCATACAAGCGGATTGTGGTCAGAGTTACATCTCGGCAATATTTCTATTTTTTGTGTATTTAAAACCAATTCTTCTGTCATCCATATCATGTCAATCCTGGAAAAAGAACTATGTCGATCAGAGTAGAAGGTAAAGTCTTTTATTTTTTGATTCCAATTTCTCCAGACGTCTTGTAACTTCTCTTGTTTCATTAATTCGAAAAAAGCGTTTGGTAATTTTCCACTTTTTCCGTCTCCCTTCGCCGAGTGCCTGTCCAATTTGTTGTCTACTGTACCATTAAAGTCTCCAGCCAATATTAGGTGATCATAGCTTAATTGTTGTAATTGCCCTGCTAAATCTTTGAAGAATTTTTCCTTAGCTCCATTTGGGGCATATACATTGACAATCAAAGTTTTCTTTTGGTGTATTGCCACCTCGACAGCCACAAATCTCCCTTCTGAGTCCGCAAAAATTTCTTTTGGTTGTAGTTCTTTCTTTGCATAAATTACTACTCCTTTTTTCTTGTTATTGGCCAGAGAATAAAATTCTTCTCCCAACTTTTTGTTTATCAAATATTTAGCATCTTGCTTTTTCACGTGGGTTTCCTGTAAACAAATCAAATTGCACTTCTGTTTTGAAATCCAATGCTTAATTCTATTTCTTTTATTAGATGAATTTAGTCCGTTAACATTCCAAGATAAAAACTTGTACTCCATTATATAGTTTTTATTAGTTGTATTATAAGTCCCCAAAATCATCTAAATTGTCCCCTTTGAACCTATAGAGATCTTCCACCGATCTAATAACATGTCTCCCTCCTTTGTAAGTGAAGGAAAGTCCTTGGGGTATTTCCCATCGAAATCTGATGTTCATGCTCTTCAGCTTGTCCGCTAGGGTCTTGTAACTTCTTCTGTCTTGAAGAATTGTTCTGGGGAGCTCTCTTAATATCATGACTTTCTTTCCTCCAATTTCCAGTGGATGTGTAAATTGTTTCTTAAAGATGTCTTCTGTTGTTTTTCTAGATAAAAACTGCACTATCACATCTCTTGGAAGTTTTCTTTTTTCTGCAATTCTTGAATTAACTCTGTAGATCAGATCAAATTCATAATCCATGTCACCGTCATCTTCTTCCAGATATTCAGTTATTGATTTTCTCATGACCTCTCTTATATCTTCATCCTCCTCTTCTTCAATTCCTCTGAATCTTAAGTGGTTTTGCAGTCGTCTGTATTCCATCATTGCCTCAGATCGTCTGATTTGTTGATTTGTTGTCTCTTGTGCTTTATCCAAAAGCTGTATCTTTTCTTCCACTTCCGTTGATTTTGTTGCCATTCCTTGTACTTCCAGTTTGAGCCCATCCATGTCTTGTTTAATCAAAGCTATCTCTGTTGTCACCAACTCTTTGATTGCTGTCACATTTTTCTCCTGAACTTCTTCCAGTTGTTCTAAGTGTCTCTGTGTTTGTTTTTCCATTTGTTGTTCCAGTTGTTTTCCCAACGCCTGTATTGCCTCAGTCATTCTTTTTTCCATCGCTTCTATAGCAAGCTGCCATTCTTTCTTCTCCTTCTTCTGCTTTTCTTTCTCCTTTTCTTTCTCTTTTTCCGACGTTGCCATCTTTGGGCTTGAAGTCGAGGCTGCTCTTGGTCTTAGAAAGATGTCAATTTTGCCCTTTCGCTTCTCCGTGTTGACGTATAGTCCAACTGGCTTAAAGCCTCCACACAATCACATTGGCATGCGTCTCTATGCACTTACACCCACCTTCGTTTTTTCGCCCCGCTTCCCTTTGATTTATGTACTTAAAAAGCCTTTCAAGTCTGCAGTCCTCCTCAAAATGCCGGGCGCAACTTGTCTATGATTTATGTGTGTAGAGAAGGCAACTTCCTGATTAGTTCACTCTATATATCGGGCCCTTCGCACTTCCGGTACCTCAGTTTAATATAGTCGATCTTCTTCCAGTTACCAGACAGTCCACCGGGCCGCTCTGTGTGATGTATTGATGGTTTTCTTCCTGTCGGAAGGCTTTCAACGTGGCAACAGGCATTCAAGACTCGCGATAGCTTTCGTCAGTTTCACTTTTGCTCGCCACAGGAATGTTCAACAAAGTTATTTTTTAGCGATTTTAAGAGTATTAAACACGGCTTTTTCCTCCAAAATTACACCATCGGGATGTTAGATTTAATATCCGCTTGACTGCTAAGCCAAAATGTCTTTTACTCCATTAAACGGTAAGCGTATCTGTTATTGTTATCTCACACTTCTAAACTGGGGTGCACATTGCTTCTTTTCATCCAACTCACTGTTTTCCTTCCCCAAGAGATCGGCTGATGGTGGGTTTATGCTGGAATTCCAGCTCGAACAGCTTCTGTAGTGATGATCTGCTTCTGCCCGCTTCGTAGAAGGAGTTCAAAGAGTGAAATATGCCACCTCTGGGACATAAATCACTCTGATCTCAACTTCTGCTTGGGCACTGCTGCATTCTTGGCTCCCCCCCCGTGTGGAGGGGTGCTGCGTTGGGCTGTAAATAACCCAAACTGTCGAAAGAAGCTGTCACTCGACCTGAGCGATTTCAGGTCGCGTCAACCCTCCATCAAAGCTTGACCGGAAGCCGCTTGTGTGCACTTTTTAAGAGCAGGTAAATAAGCTAGAGTTACAGTGATGTAATATCAAAGTGTGCATTAGAGGGAGCAAAACACGTGCAGAAAAGAAAGAAAGAAACTTGATGCAATACGGGCACACAGGGATGAGTTCAGAAAAGTTCTCTGAACCGAAAAACAGGACACACCACAACAGATCATCCAATCAGAAAAAATGTAAACAAAAGGACAATGGATCATCCATCAATTTCGCTGCATTTGCCAATGCATCAGTTTCACTGTATTCCTGTCATTTGGAGGGAATCGTTATTTAGCTCCTTGGCTCTTTTGAAAAGATCAAGATGCCAGCTATTGATTGAACAGGAAGCCTGTGTGCATGCTCTTGGGGGGGAGGGGCTGAAGGGAAGGGAAGGCTTTTAAAGCTTTCCTGAATGTCCTGGGCTGATTCCACACCAATGTGATTTTCTGTGGCAATCTGGTTGCTGATGCAATTCTCTATGAAACCCCCTTGCAACAGACATCCCACAGCCCAGCGTACTTCCTTTTCTCTCCACTGTTAGCAATGGTTTCCCTTTCACACCTGATGTGTATTGAAGCTGCCCTCCCAGCTGTGTTTTCACATGAGCCTCAGGATTCTCCACCCAGACTGTTTTAATTTCTATGCAGCATGGGTAATAATGCTGCATAGAAATAATGCAATACCTTTAAAAAAACTCCACATATTTGCAAACACCTCCAATGACCCCCCCCCCCAAGGCAGTTTGAGCTGTGGGTGATTCTCTTCTTTTTCTTTTGAAAAAGCCAACAAGCATTGATAACATTGCATAGGAAAAGCACAATAGCTTTACATTCATTAAAAAAGAAAATCATCCTCTGACAGTCCCCTCTCCTCTGTCTAAAAGACCAGCAATTTGCTTCTGTTTTTCTACAGGAGGCTAGCTTCTTGTGGTCCTTAACAAATGAACAGAGTAGCTGACTAGCACGTCCCCAATCACAACTTTCACCCTTCAGACACAAGAAAGGGCTTGTGCTGATAGCGTCCTGCCCAGGAAAAACTGCTTCCCTCTAAGCTTAAAATAAAAGAGATATTTGTGCACGTGAGTAAGTAATGGGATGTTAATGGTCTGTGCACAAATAAGAACACAGTGACATGTGGAAACATGAAAAAACAACATCATTCCAGTTGGACTGCTGAAATGCAGGGAAATCCTTGGTTGGAAGCAGCCCTGGCCAGAGTTTTGTTGACAAGTCTTTTCTGCCCTTTCACACAGCAGTATGGGATTAGCTGGTTGCTTCAGGACCAAGCAGGAATTTGAGGGACCTTTTCAAATTAGCTAGAAGACTGGCCTCTTTCATCTGCTGCACACTAAAAGTGTTGACGGAGAAGATAACTGTCTTGACCCTGAATGAAACTGGTCCTGGATGAGGCTGGTTAAGCTGTAACTGTTAGCAGAATTAGTGCGGTTTTGTTGATTTGTAAGCATTGTGAGGTATGTACAGATGGGGAGAGTTAAAAACTCTGACAAGGTCCAAAGTCTGGGGGGGGGGAGGAGATTGGATTTATACCCAGCCCTCACTTGGAGTCTCAAAGCGGCTTACAATCCCTTTCCCTTCCTCTCCCCACAACAGATACTCTGTGAGGTAGGTGGGGCTGAGAGAGCTCTGAGAGAACTGCTCTTGAGAAAACAGCTCTGAGAGAACTGTGGCTGACCCAAGGTCACCCAGCTGGTTAAAAGTGGAGGAGTGGGGAATCAAACCCGGTTCTCCAGATTAGAGTCCACCACTCTTAACCACTACACTAAACTGTAGGGAACACTCTCCGTGTTTGATATCAGCAACAAAGTGATATATGGAACACCAACATTCAGTGAAAAGGTCAAATGGTTTTGGGAGCATCCTCAATGTGATCTTTGTTTTATCGGGGCACTGAAGGAGAAAGTGTCTGAGTTTTTCCTTCCCCCTCCACTGCTGTCATGTTGGGAATGCAGTCAACCCTCCTCCAGTTTCAGAGTGTATTTTAAACACATCATTTGTCTCTCCAAGAGGATTCTAAAATTGAGGAGGAGATGAAGTCCCTTTAATCTTGTGTGGCACTTGGATACCATTGGGATGAGCTTGAAGAAAATGCCAATAAAATAAATAAGCTGTTCCAAAGCTGGGGGAGATTATGACTGCGTTGGGTCCACTCCTTTAGTGAATTAAGCAGTCAACTGCTAACAGCAGTTGATGTGAGAAGTGACTCCACACCAGAGGCACAATTTATAAAGCATCGGCCTAAATTTCTCTTGACTTTACTTTCAAAAGTTTAAAATGCATACAGGTGTTCCAGGAATTTGTAGCCAAGCCATTGCCAGCCAATTAATGCCTTCCATATCAAGGGTTGCATCACTATTATGTCAGCAGCAAAGAATACTGTGGTCCCTTAAAGACTAGATGTTTTATTGTGAAATAAGCTTTGTATGATAAATAAAATGTTACATTAACTTGATGGAGAAAATAATCCATGAAGGTACACATATTAAAGGGCAGGGGGAGGGAGACTTAGTGGTAAAGACCAGAAAACCCATTTTTCAAGACATGGGTGTATTACTTACTTACTTTATTTATTTATTTATCTATTTGCTTTATAAACTGCCCTCCCCACAGATGGGCTCAGGACGGTTTATAACAATGTCAATATAGTACCATTAAAACAACAATTAAAACAACAATTTAAAACAATAAGACCATAAAATACCGTGCAAACAAGCTAGTTCCGATGTCAATTAATCAGTACCAATATTAAGATCCAGGCCACTGGGGGGGGGAGATAGCCAGGAGGGAAGAGGGACATTGTGAGACTCTTCAGTAACTCTCAGACGCGATAAGTCCGTTTAGGAATTTTATTAGCATTCAGGAAAGTTGCGGGTGAATCAAAGGCTTTGGCAGTAATGGCAGATAATGCAAGTTTAGCTCTTACGAGAACTTTGGTGCAGCCTACATTCATACGTCATGGTTACGTGTAACAGAGACAGGTTAATAAGATACAATTAATACTGTGAGAATGTTTATCAAATATACTTCCTGCCTGGCCAACAGATATCATGAGAAGCAAACAATCTCTTGGCCATTGTGGAGGAGGATTTCATTACAGTGTACCAAGCGCACTATCTACAATAGACAACCAAGCCTGCTTCAACTACTCCCCATCCTGGGAATGTCAGAGGAGGATTATACAGTATAGTTGATTCATAGCTAGCAGGTGTTATATCAGCTTGGGAACAAGAAGCCAGTGAGAGAATACAAAGATAAAGCATTGGGGAAAATATGCAAGCAGACAGGGCATTAAGCTATGTACATCAGAACACCAGTGAGCATCCAGACTGACCCCAGACCATCATTCTGACATACGTCTGCAGCCTCAACCAAAGGCTTCATGGAAGAGCTTCGTCTTGCAGGCCTGTGGAACTGTAATAGATCCCGCAGGGGCCTGATTTTGTATGGAAGCTCATTCCAGCAGATGGGGGCCAGGGTTGAAAAAGCCATGACCCTGGTTGAGGCTAGTCGGACGTCCCTGAGGCCGGGCACTGCTAGAAGATGTTGATTCATAGACCTCAGTGTCCTCTGGGGCTCATATAGGGAGAGGCAGTCTCAAAGGTATTACATTTCAGATTACAGATAAATCATGATTCAGTCAACAGTGTAAAAAATTAGATAGTGGCTCACTTTCAGCTGTTGATGAATTAGCAAAGTATGTTCAATAGTGTAGATCACGGATCTCCAGTGTGGCACCAGTGAGCACCACAGTGTCCACTTCCTTCTTACCCAAAGCTTCCCCTCCTAAAAGCAAACATCCCATCCTGGTATTCCTCCACCTCACTGGAACAAGAGGAGAACAGAAAGATGGCGACCAGTGTGGAGCTTCAGAACTGAGTTCCACCGAGATGTGGCTGTTTATGTAATATCTCTCAGTATCTCTCAAATGTCTTTTAATTCAAATACAGAGCAGGTGGAAGTAGACTGAACCTACCAGGCTTCGGCGACTGGGGTGTTCAGGTGTTGTTGTGTGGGGGTGACGTGGACTTCTGGCTCGGCTTCGGATACGCGAGGGTGTGGAGGCGGCGTTTTTCCCTCCTTGGGCATTTGCTCCTCTTTTGGCAGCTGTTGTGAGGCTTGCCGTTGTGGGGCTCTCTGTTTGGGGGCTTGCCATGGGAGCCTCCTGCATGGTTGTGGTTGGGCCGGGGAGCTGAGTTGTACTATCATTCGCTGCCGCCCGCTGCCTGCCACCCCTGCCCCCGCCTCGCACGGCCCACCACTGACTGTTGTTGTTGCTGCTTCTTGCAGCTGGGCCATGGGGCTGAGTCATTATTATCGTAGTCCATGCCCATGGCTGCTGCTACTGTCACCTGTGACTGGCGTCGGATGCTGCCACCCCACTGCTGTTTGAGTCAGGGCTGCCGAGTTGAGCTACCACTGCTGCCGCCAGCTGCTTTGGGTGGCTGCTGCTACCGCCTGCAGCCAGCATTGGATACCGCCACCCTCGCCGCAGTCTGCTGCTGGCTGCCAGCTGAGCAGCTGAGCGGACGCTGTTGCTTCCTGTGCCTAGTGTCCCTCACCTGTCGTCCAGCTGTCTTCTGTTACTGGCTGTCACACCGGCTGGTTTTGCTGTCAGTCCGTCGGTGTGGGGCTGCAAAATCGAGCATGGTGACTTGTGCTGTAGTTTCCATCTTCACAGACCACTGCTGGCATGGAAAGTGAAGGGTGGAGTGTCAGGTCACATCCCTTGTCGAACAACTTGGACTGGTCTGGACTGGCCTGTAGACCTGACCCAAGACTGCCGTAGTGGACGGCTTTGCATTGGGGAGCTGAGTGTCAGGCACAGAACCAAGACCTCCACCAAGACCAAGACCTCCACAGAACCAAGACTATGAGGGCCTCTGGATTCCCCCCCTCTCAATTTACCATCTAGTGATCCAGCCGGGACAAGGCAAGAGGGAACTTAACTGTTGCTACATCTAGGCATTGGTCTACTAGTCCGCTTGCTGTGTTTTTTAGGATTAGGTTAATAGTAATTAGTTACAATAGTTAGTTGTGGATTAAGTTTTTCCCACCCTTCATTGTTACTTAGAGCAGTTTAATCTTGCTGGGGGAGGGGGTAGTAAGAAGGGAGTTTGGGGTGGGTAAGGGGTTGTGTGTTGTGTTTGTATTTTGGAGACTTAGCTATTGTAAATTGGTAAATTTGGTTTGATTTGATTTGACCGGTTAGCTATTGCCTACTGGGCATGGGGGGGGGGGCTAGGAGGCAGGTGCTGTTAACAACTGTTGGAAGTAGCCCAGTTGTGGCTGAGGCTAATTAGCAAAGGTCACTAGGGGGTGATGGCCAGCCAAGGGATACCAGTGCTCCTGGGGAGGGGAAAGTATTGTGGTGGGACCAGGCAGAAATGGAAGGGAAGGGAACGGAGACGTAGAAGGGCTCGGTCCCCTTCCAACCTGCATCCCATCCCAAAAGTAGTAGGTAGTGGGGCTAGGATTATGGATCCCTTTCTGACATTGGTGTTGTGCAATGCCAGGTCCATAAATAAGACCACAATCCTTTATGATCATTTGTCAGAACAGGATGTGGACCTGGCATGCATGACCAAGACCTGGGTGCGAGATGGGGAGACCGTAGCTCTCTCCAAATTAGCTCCTCCTGGGTTTTTGGTCCTCCACCAATCCCAGACTAAGGGGAAGGGGGGAGTGGCTTTGTTCATTCGGGAGGCATACACTTTTAGAGTGCTCCCACCACCAAAGCTCATGGGCATAGAGTGTGCTGGCTTTCTTTGGGAAGCTGGGGAGAATTTGGCTGTTTGATTGGTGTACTGACCGCCCAACTCACCGACAAACAGCCTGCTATCCCTGCTGGGGGTTGTATCAGGCTGGGCACTGGAGCACCCTAGACTGCTAGTCCTTGGCAACTTCAATGTCTATGTCGATGATGCAACCTCCATGCAGGCAATGGATCTGGTGTCATCCATGGCAGTGCTAGGAGTCTCCCAATGCATTACAGCACCCACTCACCAAGCTGGGCACACGCTCGATTTGGTCTTTGTGGCGGGGGTTACAGTGGACCGCATTACAGCTATGGCCATTCCGTGGTTGGACCACCATGTTCAGTAGGCCGCCTCGACTGTGTTTGGGTGGTGAGCCTATTTTAGCTTGCCCGCAGAGCCAAATGGACCCAATGCGGTTCCAAATGGCCCTGCGGGACCCGATGCCCCCTGGCGGCTCACTGGATGAGCTTGTCAAGGATTGGCAAAGCTGACTCTTGACGGCCATTGATGAGATCACTCCCTGACTCCTTCTGCGCTCCTGCTCAAAGTTACTTGCACAGGAGCTGAGGGTGATGAAGTGGGAGCTTAGACGGCTAGAGAGACAGTGGTGACACACTCACGATGGAGCATCAAGAGCATCTTATAGGACATTTATGAGATCCTACGAGATGGCAGTCAAAGCCACAAAAAGAGAATATTATGCAGCCATGATTGCATCTGCGAGCTCTTGCCCAGCCCAATTATTTATAACAATTTGGTCTCTCACAACTCTGCCACAGGGCAGACTAAATTATAAGGAATTGGAAATTGGCTGTGACGCTTTTGTGAGCTGTTTTGCAGATAAAGTCCGGTCGCTCCACTGTGACCTCCCCGCCACAGTTGAGACAGTAGCAGAACTCAAGGCCCCATACACGTCTTCTGGTCAAGTTCTGGATTATTTCAGTCCACTCAGCCTAGAGGAGGTTGACAAATTACTCTCAGCTGTTCACCCAACCACTTGTAGTCTCGTCCCGTGCCCATCCTAGCTAATTAAAGCCAGCCGTGATGGGTTACGAGGTGCACTAAGGGAGATTATCAAAAAGTCCTTCATTGAGGGACTGTTCCCTAGTGCTTTGAAGGAGGCAGTGGTCCGTCCCCTCTTAAAAAACCATCCGTGGATCTGGCCAAATTGGCCAGCTACCAGCCGGTATCCAATTTGCTCTATTTGGGCAAACTGATTGAGAGGGTGGTGGCAACTCAGCTGCAGGGTTTTTTGGATGACGCCTCCATATTAGATCCCTTCCAGTCCAGCTTCCGACCAGGCCATGGAACAGAGACAGCCCTGGTCACCCCCACAGATGATCTCCGGAGGCATCTGGATTGGGGCGGTATGCCAGTGTTGTTGTTAGACTTGTCGGCAGCGTTCGACATGGTTGACCATCAACTACTGACCCACTGTCTCACCGACAGTGGGATTCAGGGGTTTGCCTTGTAGTGGCTCTCCTCATTCCTGCAGGGTTGGGGACAAAGGGTGGCAGTTGGGGAACAGCTATCTGGAAGGCACCTGCTAACTTGCGGAGTGCCCCAAGGAGTGATGCTCTCCCCAATGCTATTTAACATCTATATGCGCCCCCTTGCCCAGATTGTCCAGAGGTACAAACTGGGTTGTCACCAGTATGCTGATGACACCCAGCTCTATCTGCTGTTGGATGGCCAGTCAGACTCTAGTCTGGGAGATCTGGACCTAGCATTCAAAGCCGTGGCTGGTTGGTTAAGACTGAGTCGATTGAAATTGAATTCTACTAAGACAGAGGTCCTGTGCCTGAGTCGAAGTGGGCCAGGGTTAGGATCCCTCTCCTGACTTTTGATGGGGCACCGTTGGTGTCAGCGCTGGAGGTTAGGAGCTCCTTAACGATGGAGGCCCAGGTAGCAGCCACTGCCAAGTTTGCCTTTTACCATCTACGGCAGATCAGACAGTTGGTTCCCTTCCTTGAACGCAATGACCTGGCAACAGTGATCCATGCAATGGTCACCTCGAGATTGGATTACTGTAATGCTCTCTAAATGGGGCTGCCCTTGTCTCAAATCCGGAAGCTGCAGCTGGTGCAGAACGCAGTGGTGAGGCTGTTGTTGTGTCTTCCCATTCAGGAACACATCCAGTCTGCCATAAAAGCGCTACACTGGCATACCAGATTTGGTTCAAGGTGCTGGTTTTTACCTTTAAAGCCCTATATGACCTACTTACTTAAGGGACTGCCTTTCCCAAAATCACCTGGTCCTCCCAGGCCTTAAAGAAGCCAGGCTGGCTGCAATGAGGGCTAGGGCCTTTTCTGTGGCAGCCCCTTACTGGTGGAATGAGCTCCTGAATGACATCAGTGCCCTGCGGAACCTTTTACAGTTCTGCAGGACCTGTAAAATGGAGCACTTCCACCAGACTTTCAATTAGGGTGCCACCTTTAATATCCTGGCCCCGGCCCTAACATCACCATCAGCACCAACAGCCTGGCATGAGTGTGGACTAGGGTGATGGGTGACTGTTTAATGCTGAGAGATCAATGCAATTCTGACATTAACATCTGTTTGAATGTATGATTGTATATATTGCAATTTTAATTAATTTGTGTTTTATTATATGTCAGTGTTTTAACAGATCTATCTATCATCTATCTATCTATCATCTAATCTATCTATCTATATCTATCTATCTATATCTATCTATCTATCTCTATCTCTATCTCTATCTCTATCTCTATCTATATCTATATCTATATCTATCTACCTACCTACCTACCTACCTACCTACCTACCTATCTATCTATCTATCTATCGTAAGCCGCCCTGAGCCTGCCTTGGCGGGAAGGTGCGGGATATAAATTTAACAAAATAAATTAAAAAAAATAAATTTTTAAATTAAAAAAGACGAAGATCTTTGTGTCTTCAGAATGTGACCATTCAGAAATAGCTACATCCACCATAGAAAGAAAATTGGCTTGGGATTTCTCAATTTTTTGCTAACTCCAGTTCTCACAGAAATAGATTTGTGGTTTCTTATTCCCTCTGTAGTGGGACAGCCCCATTGACCCACTAGCACTGTTCCATCTTGCTCTCCAAGGCAAGTGGCTATCTAGCTCTCTACCTGGCAACATGCCACTCTCCTGGCTTTCCTGATCCTTGGAAGGTTTTACTCTCCTTTTTTTGGTTCCTCCACTGCCACCATCTGGCCTTTGTAGGAATTATTCACTGAGAGGACCAGGGCCCCCATCTTCCCTTCACTGTGTTGTTGTTTTAAGGCCTTGCCTCATGCCTGTGTCTGTTACTACCCAACATCTAGTTACCACTGGGACTGCTTACTACACTTGTGCACTACTGGGGGATTAGCCACTTGCCAGCTGACTGCCCCCATTCTCCTGGAGCTCATTTTAAATATTGTGCTTGAATGGTGGAAATCCAGGTGGTATGGAGAACAGCTGCCAGCATTAAAAGCTATAAAACATTCATTGAAAAGAAAATGCCCAAATATATACTCTCAGCACAGAAACAAATTGAGCAAGGGATACAAAAGAAAAGTGTAAACTGCAGTTCCTCCATCCCTCACTCTGTGCATGCCCTAGCTGATCCTGTTCTAGTGCAAGCCCTAGTTGATCTCATTCTAAGGCAACTTAGAAAATACAGTGTTTTAAAAGATTCACATTACCTTGGAGTCTTTTTTCAGATCTGCAGCCTTTCACGTGGCAATGATGGCCATCAGGGGCGTAGGCTTAAGAGTTCCTTCATCTTAGATGGAATCTACTGAAGAAAGACCCTCCCCTCTGTGCCAAGGAATTTTATTAACTCTATTTGCCCAGTCCCTGTGAATCAGAGAAGCCATTGGTAAAGTCTCCAGGAAGACATCTTCTCTCATAGCTCCCCAACTTCTCTTCTCTGCTACCTGTTAGCTTCTAGCCAGAGCACTGTCTCCAGCCTGGGAGACCATTAGTATTTCTAAAGCCTGCTGACTGAGACTTGACTTACCCCCCCTACTCCTTGTTCTCTGTTAAGAGAAAAACTTTTTTAAAAAGAAGGGTTTTTTTATGGTCCAACCCTCCGAAGTAAAACACATTTTTCTACACCATTCCTGGATGTTATTTTGTGGTGGTCCCCACTAACTGTTCTCAAAATTTGAAAAGCATACACAGGGACAATGAGGTTGGGGACTAGGGTTGCCAGGTCCCCCTTAGCTACCAGCAGGGGATGGGGGGGGTAAGGTTGCCAGATCCATATTGGGAAACTCCTGGAGATTTGGGGATGGAGCCTGGGGAGGACAGGGACCTCAGTGGGGTACAATGCCATAGTGGTCACCCGCCAAAGGAGCCATTTTCTCCAGGGGAACTGATCTCTGTAGTCTGGAGATGAGCTGTAATTCTGAGGCATCCCCAGGTCCCCACCTATTGGGGACCCTGTTGTAAAGAAACCTGAAACAAGGTACAATTACTCTTTCTAGTTAGCTAGCCACTTCCTGTTCCTGTAGAACCCACATTTAACAGCATGTGCCTTATCACTGTTATTTCTAATCCTTTAACTGGATTGAAATATCCCATTGACTGGTGGGGGGGAACCCAGCCAATTCCAAAACTGCAACGGTGTCACAATGAACTTGTCCAAATGCTTCTGTATTATGGTTCTAGTAACAAGTTACTATTATTTTGTTCATTG
Organism: Gekko japonicus; assembly: GCF_001447785.1. Taxonomy (NCBI): domain Eukaryota; kingdom Metazoa; phylum Chordata; class Lepidosauria; order Squamata; family Gekkonidae; genus Gekko; species Gekko japonicus. Next base: position 78,742 of record NW_015162015.1, on the reverse strand, counting down.
GAGAATGATATCTATCCAAGGTCTCCCCCCCCCCCTTCCTAAGGAATAGAGAAACAATAAATGTTGGAAGGGTTTTTGGAAATATTAAAAAATGGCCAGTAGAGAACTCTCAAGGACAAAATAATTTCATTGTGAGCTATAAGAAGGAGATTATAGTAGTTTCTTTGAAGCTTCTTAGAACAAACAAAATCAGATTGTTCCTCTTTGCCCCATGGGTCTCTTGGGAAATTACTCAGAATTATATCAGTTAGCCTGCCAGGGACTATATAGGAGATGCCAGCTTATGAAATGTCAAGGAAAGGGTGAAAACCATCAGGGAAGTTTCATTGATTGGAAGTTGTTCAGGAGTTGCGTGCTGGGGTTTTGGTGAAAGAGAGAGGAGGAAATAATCTCTCACATGTACTGGTAGATCTGATAGCTGTGATTTAACTTGTACCAGGACTGTTAGACTAATGATTTGTCCTTTTTGATAAAAAAGGAAAAAATAGGTTAATATATATGATACTTTGAATTTTTCTGAAACTCTAGAAGGAGTTGAGTACCTATGGATGATTTTCAATTTCTCACAAGGCTATTTCCCATTCCAATTTCAGTTTTCCCTTGTGTAAATGGAACCCAAGATTCTTTATTATCTGCTTCCTCACCCTGAATAGTCAATATGCCTGCTTTGTCATAGGTTATATCCACTACAATGCAGATCTTAGGGTAAGGACTATTTGTATGATTCTGAGATGTGCCTACATGCAAGAGAAAGGGCTAACAAAACCAGAATGATGTACAACAGCCAAGGGGTATTTCAGTGGAGAACAAAGATCTTCCTGGGGAAAGGTTAAGAATATCAAGGAAAAAAACCTATGGCTCAGAACTACAGTCCATAGAAACTGACAGGTTATTTTCAACAAGAGCCAGAAAGGTGATTCTAGGAAATCTATAAACAGACCATCTCTCCCCTGTTTATTCCAGACACTTGATATTCAGCAGTTCGGTGTCACAATGCTCTATTTTGCTAATAACCTTTGCATATAGTTTGTGGTCCTAAGGGCAGAGGAGGGCTCCAGGAAGAGGAAGGAAACAGAATACATAATAAGCAAAACACAAGAAACAGTTATGGAATAAAACAGGCCACAGCTTTTATTGATTAGAGCATACTGGAGCATTGGCGCCACATGAGGCATGGATCCAGGCATTCGATGACCTGTCAGTCAGCTGATGAAAACAATCCCCAACCCGCCGGGGACTGCCTCTGAGTTGGGCACACTGTTGCCAGAGTTCAACCCCCCAAGACCCCTTAAGAAGGTCCCCAAACTGGGAAGCTGGGCGTGCAGGCCAGCCTCCCTCCAAATGGATCCAGCCCAATGCGTAAATTTGCCTGAAGAGCAGGGCTGCAAATGCCTCCTCCTGCCAACACTCCCAGCACTGCAACCAAGAAAGTAAGGCATGACACACCCCATGCAGCCACAAATCCTGCCCCTAGGAGGACAAGCGAACACCGTCAACCCTGCACAAGGCATCCAGACTGAAAGAGATACCTGGGTGGCAAATCACCCAGCCATCAGTGGCCACAATTAAATACACAGCAGCCTTGCCAACTTTCCTTTTGCAGCATCAACCTTGTCCAGAGCAGAAGTTTCCCTCCAAGCCCGCCTTTCAGGCAGCTTGGAGAAAAACAGCTGAGTTTGAGGAAGCTGGGCCCAATGTTCTTGTAAATCCGAGGTGATGGCGAGGGCAAGGTTGATTTCCTTCTGCTTGAGTAGGTCATTTGTTATGTACTGAGCTGGAATGCTACCTAGGACCTTGACCAAGCTTGAGTAACTAAACAATAGACAGCCAGGATCCTGGAAGGAACCAATTAAGCTAGAGTGGGAGTGTAAATAGCCTATCACTGGGTGTAGATGTGTGTTGGGAGCACATTTAAGCAGGGCTGCGGTCCTGCTGGGGTAAATTAGAGTTTAACTGAAATCACTAATAAACTATGAGCTGATCACCCAACGTGTCTGAACCCAGTATATTTCACTGGTGACGAAGGTGGGATCCTGATGAGCGAGTCTGCTCCAGCTGATAGCACCGCATCGGCCCCAAACCTCAGAGCCCCACGCACCGCAACGCTCTGGAGACCATGGCTGCTGCGTCAGGATTTTTCAATGTGTTCGATGCCACCGCAGAGGACTGGGAGTCCTACCTCAGCCGGCTTGAGTTTTTCTTACAATCCTCCAGCATCAACAAGGAAGTGATGAAATGTGCCACATTCTTCCGCGTGTGTGGCCAGTTGACATGTAACTGGTGGTGGACCGGATCAATGCTGAGGCAGTGCCATGGTCAGACCACCTGACCTTGAAGGCCTGTTTGAATGTACCACCCTGACCCTATGAGGGCGGCGAGCAGATTTATGCTCACCTGCGGAGTCAAATGGACCCATTGCGGCTCTGGATGGCAATGCGGGATCCAAGGCCTCTTGGCAGCTCATTGGATGAGCTAGTGGAGGACTGGCATGTTCAGCTCTCCACTGCCATCGACAAGATTGCTCCCAGGTATCCTCTCCACACTCGCTCTAGGCACGCTCCCTGGTATACCCAGGAATTGCGGCAGCTGAAACGAGGGCTGAGACGACTAGAGAGACGGTGGCAGCGTGCTTGCGATGAAGCATCAAGAACATCCTATAGGATGCTTATGAGAGTCTATGAGATGGCAGTGAAGAAAGATTTCTATGTGGCCTCAATTGCATCTGCTAGCTCACGCCCGGCCCAATTATTTAGTACGATTAGGTCTCTGACAGACCTGCCTCAGGGCAGGCGAAATGATAGGGAATTGGACATTGGCTGTGAGGCTTTTGCGAGCTATTTTGCAGATCAAGTCTTGGCGCTCCGCCACGACCTCCCTGCCACAATTGAGACAGTGAGTGAACTTGAGGCCCCTTGCACGCCTTCGGTTCCGAGTTTAGAATGCTTTAGCCCACTCAGTCTGGACGAAGTTGACAGACTGCTTGTATCTGTGCATCCAACCACATGCGACCTTGATCCATGCCCCTCCTGGCTCATTAAAGCGGATCATTAGGGGTTTTGAGGTGCCTTGCAGGAAATTATCAAGTCCCTTTTGGAGGGACAGATCCCCGGAGCACTCAAGGAGGCGATGGTCCGCCCCCTCCTGAAAAACTCATCTTTGGACCCAGCCGAATTGGCCAACTATCGGGCACTGTCCAATTTGTCCTATTTGGGCAAACTTATAGAGAGGGCGGTGGTGCTACAGCTACAGGGTTTTCTGGAGGATGCTTCAGTCCTAGATCTCTTCCAGCCCGGTTTCCGTCCGGGTCATTGGACGCCCTGACTGATGACCTCCGTAGGCATCTGGATCGAGGTGGTGTGGCTGCATTGTTGTTGTTAGATCTGTTGGCTGCTTTTGATACAGTTGACCATCAGCTGCTGGCCCACTGCCTCACCAACGTGGGGATTCAGGGGCTTGCCCTTCAATGGTTTGCCTCATTCCTGGAAGGTCGGGGACAAAGGGTGGCGATAGGGGAACAGCAGTCCCGGAGGCACCCTCTTGAGTGTGGGGTGCCTCAGGGGGCGGTGCTGTCCCCAATGTTATTTAACATCTATATGTGCCCCCTTGCCCAGATTGCCTGGAATTTTGGGCTTGGGTGTCATCAATATGCAGATGACACCCAGCTCTATCTGATGCTGGGCAGCCGGTCGAACTCCGCCCCAGATGACCTTCATTGGGCATTACAAGCTGTGGCTGGTTGGCTCAGACTGAGTTGGTTGAAGCTAAACCCGACGAAGATGGAGGTCCTGGGCCTAAGCCAGGTCGGTGCGAGGTTGGGGCTCCCTCTCCCAGCCTTTGATGGGGCGCCATTGGTGCTGGTGTCGAAGGTTAGGAGTTTGGGAGTGCTCCTGGACTCCTCCTTATCAATGGAGGCCCAGGTGGCAGCCATTGCCAAGTCAGCCTTTTACCATCTTCGGCTGGTGCGGCAGTTGGTCCTTTTCCTTGACCGCGAAGACATGGCCACAGTGATCCATGCGACGGTCACCTCAAGGTTGGACTACTGTAACGCTCTCTACATGGGGCTGCCTTTGTCGCAAATCCGGAAGCTGCAGCTGGTGCAGAATGCGGCGGCCAGGCTGTTGATGGGTCTCATTAGACAGGACCACATCCAGCCTGTGCTGAAGGCGCTGCACTGGCTCCCTATAGCATACCGGATTCACTTCAAAGTGCTGGTTCTTACCTTGATGGCTAGGGTCCAGCGTACCTAAGGGACCGCCTTTCCCCATATGTTCCCTCAAGAGCACTACAGTCAGGGGTGCACCACCTACTGGTGGTTCCCGGCCCCAAGGACATCGGCTGCAACTAGGGCCAGGGCTTTCTCGGTGGCTCCTGTCTGGTGGAACGAGCTCCCAGGGGAGATCTGGGCCCTGCAGGACCTGGCGCAGTTCCGCAGGGCCTTTAAGACGGAGCTCTTCCGCCAGGCCTTTGCTTAGGAGCCGCTGCCACTGTGCCACCACCGAGCTGCCATCTTTGATGGCGGATTAGATCTAGAGGTGAGCCGGCCTGGGGAAGACGCCTAGATGACCGAAGAGCATATGCTGTCAGGTTAGGTTGACAAATGGAAGCCATCTTGGACTAATAAGGACTAATAAGACTTAACATCAAGAGCACCGCACTTTGTTTAATGACTGTTTTATCCTGTTTTAATGTTTGTTATGGCATTTGCCTTTTTGTTAGCTGCCTTGAGCCCATTGGGGAGGGCAAGATATAAAGCCAATAAATAAATAAATAATAAAATCACCTGCTCACTCCTCGCTCCAGTGGAGCTCAAGGACATGGCCTATCAGACCATCATGGACTGGCTTAATGCACACTTCTCCCCTAAGCCATCGGTCATCACTGCCCACCACGTGTTCCATGATAGGAACCAGACTGCAACCGAATCCATCTCTGAATTTGTCACCGCTCTTCGGAGGATTGCCCAGCACTGCAATTTCACCATACTTGAGGATGTCGTCCGAGACAGGCTGGTCTGTGGTCTACAGAATGAACAGATCGAGAAGATCTTCGCCAAGGGTGATCCGAATTTCAAGGAGTCCATGGAGATGGCCCTCACCGCAGAAGCAGCCAAGCAGTTCACCACAGACATCCAGTGTGGGAACCCCCCGCCATCTTGACAGTGACCAGCCACGGCCACACACCACGTGGACAGCACAGAGGAAGAGGAGGATGAGGTACTACAGTTCCCATGCCCTACACACCGCCACATGCTGCCCACATTGCTCCAGTCACAAGCACTGCCCTGCACCGGCAACTCCGCCACCTCGACCACATGCACCAGCTGCAGGGAGCCCCACGAGAGGAGGTCCTGTCCATTCTGCGATGCCATGTGCAGGAACTGTGGAAAGGTCGGCCACATCGCCCGAGCCTGCCATGCCAAGGGGAACCGGAGATGACCCGCTGCAGCGTCCACATCGACGCACTCTGAGGAGCTCCACACCATGTCAGTACAACAACAACAACAACAGGTACTACAATTGCCCCAGGACACTCCTAACAAAATTTCAGTAACCATCCTCATAGAAGGGAAGCCCTGCATGATGGAACTGGACACTAGGTCCTCCCTTTCCATAATCTCAGAGGACACATTAAAGAGACTGTGTCCCAAGGGGGCCCCTCCCCTACACCCTGTCGATTTCACCCTGCATGACTTTTTGAAGAATGAGGTGCCCACCCTGGGGGTAGGCAAGTTCCGAGGGCAGTACCAGCACTTCGATGAACTATTGGAATTGTTAGTAGTAAGAGGCAGTTGCATGAGCCTCATCGGACTTTCATGGTTCACGGCCCTGGGGTTCCGGGTGATGGGAGTAAACCATGTGGCCACTAGAGACTTTCAGAGAGTGTGCAATGAGTTCCCTGCGGTTTTTGATGGGACCCTAGGTCGCTACACCAGGCTGCCAGTGTCCCTGCAACTCAACCCAGAGGTGCGGCCAATAAGGCTGAAGGGAGCTGGATCGGTTGGTTGCCCAAGGGGTCTTGGAGCCCATACCACACATCCTGTGGGAAACACCTATTGTGACCCCAGTGAAGCCCAATGGAGATGTCCGCATCTGTGCGGACTACAAGTGCACCATTAACAAAGCCCTCCAAGACCACGCTTATCCAGTCTCATCCTGGCCTCTCTAGTGAGTGCAAAGATCTTTGGCAAGCTGGACCTGGCCCAGGCCTACCAGCAGCTTCCAGTTGACAATAAGACAGCAGAGGCCCAGACAATAGTGATGCACAGGGGTGTGTTCTGGGTGCGGCAGCTGCAATTTGGGGTCAGTGTAGCCCCAGGAATCTTCCAAAATCTAATGGACTCTCTTCTTAAATGGATTCCTGGGGTGCAGCCCTTCTTCAATGATGTTTTGATCGCCGCGCCCATGGATGAGGACTTTGCCGACTGATTGTGCACTGTCCTCCAGTGATTTCAAGCAGCCAGGCTCAAGGTTAAATGGGAAAAATGTATCCTAGGAGTTTCATGGGTAGAGTTCCTGGGCTTCTCCGTTGATGCACAGGGCATCCATCCGGCCCCCAAAAAGGTTTGCGCTATTGTCAATGCATCGGCTCCCACATCCAACCCAGGCCTTCTTGGGGCTGCTGAACTACTATCACTCCTTCCTGCCCCACAAAGCTGCGGTTGTGGAGCCACTGCACTGGCTCCTCGAAAAGAAGGCTCCCTGGGTCTGGGGCCAGAAACAAGCCACTGTGTTCCGGGCTGTCAAGGACCTGCTCACCTCCAACACCATTCTCATGCACTTCAATGAAGCGCTGCCAGTTGTCCTCGCCTGCGACGCGTCACCATACAGAGTGGGAGCGGTCCTTGGCCACCAGCTACCCGATGGCAGAGAGGTCCCCGTAGCCTACTACTCCCGCACCTTGTCCTCCGCTGAGCGCAAATACGCACAGATTGACAAGGAGGTGCTGGTGATCATCGTGGGGGTCAAGAAGTTCCATGACTACCTCCACGGGCGGCCCTTCACCATCGTGACTGACCACAAACCCCTGCTCGGCATGCTAGCCCCAGATCGCCCAACGCCACAGATGCTGTCTCCCAGAGTACTACACTGGTCTATCTTCCTGTCCGGCTACCAATATTCCCTCATCCATTGCCCCAGGAAGGTTTTTGATGGGTCACGCCGACACCCTCAGCCACCTGCCGCTGCCCTCCTGCAACCTGGACTCGGCTCCAACACATCAGATCCTGTTCATCGAGGACCTACCCAACCATCCTCTCCAGGTGCCTGACGTGTCCTGCCACACCACCAGGGACCGGGTACTGTCCCGCGTTTTGGACTGGGTAGAGAGGGGATGGCCCACCAGCCGTGTGGGCCCTTTCACTCCATTCTCCTCCCATCAGGATGAACTTTTGGCACACAAGGGCTGCCTGCTGTGGGAAAGCCGGGTTGTGGTACAAGCACTGTTCTAGAACCAAGTCCTAGTGGCCTTACACGAAATGCACCCGGGTTCATATGGATGAAGGCGCTGGCCTGCAGTTTTGTATGGTGGCCCGGCATGGATAGCGAAATTGAGGACTGTGTCAAGCACTGCCAGCCATGCCAAGAAAAATGCCTGGAGCCACCCAGGCTGCCAGTGCAGCAGTGGGAGTCCACCCACAAACTGTGGTCCTGACCAGTGTTCCTTCTAAGCTGTGGAGTCTTGTGAGCAAAAATTCTACTTTGTGAGCTACTGGCATTAAAGTTGTGAGTGAACGATTTGGCTACTGCATAGATTAGTTTGCTCTGGAGCCATCCTTCCCAAGTTAACACAAAAATGTGTGAGCCAGAGGCTAAAAAACTGTGAGATAGCTCACACTAACTCAGCTTAGAGGGAACACTGGTCCCGACTACACGTAGACTTCACTGGACCATTTCAGGACCAGATTTTCTTTATATTGGTGGACTCCTACACCAAATGGCTGGAAGGGGTACCGGTCTCCTCTACCTTGACCAAGGCAGCAATCCGGGCCCTGCATCACATCTTCTCCACCCACAGCCTCCTCGATACCATGGTGCCTTCACCTTGGGTGAGTTCCAGGAATTCATGGGCCATTACGCAATCCGACAAATTCGATCCGCTCCTTTCCACCCAGCTACCAATGGCCAAGCAGAACAGATGGTGAGGACAACCAAAGAGTCTCTCTGATTGGATCATCCATGGAGACTGGGATCACTGACTTGCCACCTTCCTTTTCGGCCATCGGGAGACACCGAGCACCTCCACCGGTTGCAGCCCCACCGAACACCTCATGGGCAGGCACCTAACTACCTGATTAGATAGGCCGCATCCAGATCGTGCTCCGGAACACCGCCCGGCACCGGAGAGCCAAGCTGCACCCCGTGGGTTCTTCCCAGGTGATCCAGTCTATGCCCACAACTTCTCAAGTGGCCCAATGTGGATTCATGTGAGAATCACTAGGGTAATGGGGCCCCTTCCCTACGAGGTGTCCACCAAAGATGGCCAGGTAATGAGAAGGCACACAGACCAGCTCCACAGCCATCTCTGCCCAGTTGAGCCCAAAGATCTCGATGTGGAGCAGCCCCATTTCTGAGAACCGGTGCCTGAAAGGGAACCACCAGCTACCAGTGACCTGCCAACAACCAACAAGCAGTCAGAGGAACCAGCGGATGACGCGCCGGAATCAGCAGATACAGAGAGCCCAGAGGTCACACCAATGCTGCCTCCTCCTGTCAGCACCGTGGTGGCGCCAGCGGACCCCAGACCAGAAGTTTCTGACCCACAGTCAGAACCACGTCGTTCAACCCGTGAATGACACTGTCCCACATATCTAAGAGACTTTATTTCTTAAGGGGGTTCTGAACTACCTGAGGGACCACCTTTCCCCATATGTTCCCCCAAGAGCACTACGGTCTGAGGCCCAAAACCTGTTAGCCATCCCGGGCCCCAAGGATACTAAATTAGCCGCTACTAGGACCAGGGCTTTTTCAGTGGCGGCTCTTACCTGGTGGAATGAGCTCCCAGGGGAGAGCTGGGCCCTGCGAGATCTTGTGCAGTTCCGCAGGGCCTGCAAGACGGAGCTCTTCTGCCAGGCTTTTGAGTAGGAGCCGCTGCCCCTACTATACCACCACCGCCATGGGTTGGACGAGGCCCTGATGAAACATCTGAATGGAAGAAGCCCTAAGCCGTCCACTTGGAATTTCGGACCTACGATCCGTCATCTCTGGATTATGGAAGTTACTGAGCACCTTGTTTTAATTTAGGACCTTAAAATGTAGTATATGTTTTTAAATTCTTATGTATATTATGTTTTATTATGGCAAGGTTTTCCCTTGCCTCTGTAAGCCGCCCTGAGCCCATTGGGGAGGGCGGGGTATAAATGTGAAAAATAAATAAATAAATATAAATAAATAAACTTTGGGGGGAGGGGTGTTATGTACTGAGCTGGAATGCTACTTCGGACCTTGACCAAGCTTGAGTAACTAAACAATAGACAGCCAGGATCCTGGAAGGAACCAATTAAGCTAGAGTGGGAGTGTAAATAGCCTATCAATGGGTGTGGGTATGTGTTGGGTGTGCTGTTTGGGTGCACATTTAAACAGGACTGTGGTCCTGCTGGGGTGTCTTAGAGTTTAACTGAAATCACTAATAAACTATGAGCTGATCACTCAATGCATCTGAACCCAGTATATTTCTTCATTCTTCTTCAATTGAATCATGGCATCTGGAGGACCCTAGGAAAGAGTCCCAACACATTCTACTGTGCCCCAACCACCACATCTGCAGCCAATCTTGAAGACCCAGTGAAGTCCCCCATCCTGAAGAAGACAGTGTGACAGTGCATGATACTGTGGCCAACGATCCACACCAACTTGAGGTGTCCTGAAAAAAACTAAATAGAAGATACGTGAGAAGCAGTGTCAACCAAGGAACTGATGTAGGATAAGTAGGGATCATATCTCCAGTGGTCAATGGAGCGAATGCAGTTGGCAGATGAACCAAACTGAGCAGAAAGCTTGGGGGAAGCCCAATGGCTGAAAATACTGCTCACAAGACTCCAGTGAATTGAAACCATGTAAGTAAAGACTCATCTTCATGGATAAAAAGAGGTTCAGGGCTGGAGGGCCATATATCCAAATATGGCCTGATGGATTGAACTGGGCAAGGCTTTCCAGCAGTGACTGCCCTGAGGCACAAACTTGCCCCCCTCCCCATTTGATCCATCTTGGATTTTCTAATGAGTAACAATGCAGTATTCCCTTTAATAAATAATGTAACAAACCCTACGGGCCCGATCTGACAAATCACGTTGGGAAGATGAGACAAGCTTGCTGCATCTTAGAAACCAAAAAAAGGTGAGTGAAAAAGCAGCCCAGAATAAGGTGGCCTCAAAACCAGACCAGCAAACAGTAGGGAGCTGCTGCAGAGGTCTGCCAAAAACAGGAAAGGTTACAGGGATGTGGCTATCTGGGCCCCACAGGGTGATTGTCCTCCAACCCTCAAGAGCCTTAGCGGGCACAAAACAGAGGCGGGGATCGGGGTGACCAAAGGCCCGGCTGTAAAAGGAGATTGCAGCCAAGTGACAAGCCATGGTCCTGGGTGCTAGGACCTATACCTACAAAGAAGCAAGGTACTATAAAACTATAGCCTCTGATGCAAGCCAAGAGCTTTCCCCTCCCCATAGCTGATGAGAAAGACAGGAAGACAGCTGTAGCCCATGTGTGGGTCCACTGCATGGAAGGAGTGAGTAGTTAAATACTCCCTGTAACATCAAATGCCTCCAGAGCCCACAGCTCATCTGGGAAGGGGTCCAGATGGTGGTTTGTCTGAGGGGCCATAGCCCGAAGCCTCTCCTCCTGCAAGTGAGATAATGTGTTTGCAATAGCATTATTCGAACCTGCAATATAATTAGCTGATAAACAAATGTTAAGAGACAAACACTGAAGGATGAATCAGCAGAATAGATGCATGAGGTTTAGTGACTGATGACACACAGAACTACCTGGTTGTCATACCAAAAGCAGACTTTCCTGTCCTGAAAGGGATCCCCCCCCCCCCCAAGGGGGTTACTGCTACTAGGACTGGAAAGAACTCAAGAAATGTGAGATCCCTGAGGATGTCAGACCCAGCCCATCACACAGGCCAGCATTGTGCACACCACTGATCTGCCAAGTAAATTCCAAAAATGATACTCTCAGATGTGTCAGAGTGAACCTTCAGGGAGGAGCCCAGCTCTAAAGGAGTTGGCCAGATTGTAACCCCATTGAATTTGGACAAGAATGCCAGCCAAATGTTCAAATCAGACTTCATACCTCTGGTGACCCTAATGTGATGATGAGGGTGCATGGACCCCTGCTGTGGACCTAGCTAGTGAGCACAAAAAAGCCTGACCCAGGGCGATGACCCTGCAAGCAAAGCTGAGGTGGCCCAATAAGGCCTGAATCTCCCTCAACATACATTTGCTACGTGACAGCACAAGCAGAGGAGGCAACTTGTCCTCAGGCAAACTGGAAGTGCCAGACACCGAGTCCAGCAAATTACCAAGGTAAACGAGGCATGTGGAAGGACCCTCCATCTTGTCCTGGGCTAAGGGGACCTCCAACTCATGAGCCAAAGCCTGAAAGGAGGCCAAGTATGTGGTGCAGACTGAGCTCCCTGCTAAGCCTGCAAACAGGAAGTCATGTAAATAGTGAGTGACATGGGAGAACTAGTCCAGTCCTTAACTTTCCACTCTAGGAAAAGTACTAAAGGTTTCAAAAGCCACACAAGCCACAGAGCACCCCATGGGCATTGCATGGGGCATGCCATGGCATACCACATGTCATTCAGTTTGAAACCCAATAGGCAATGATGGCTCGAGCAAACTGATAAGAGCCAAAAGGCCAACTGAATATCACATTTTATCATGAGGTCTCCAGGGCCACAAGCCCAAATTATGCTAACAGCATGGTTGAAGGATGCGTACCGTGAGCAACATTCCTGCAGGATAGTATCATTAACTGATGAACCCTTTGGGTAGGATAGGTGCTGAATTAGCCTATACTCACCCAGGGTTTTCTTGGGAACCACCCCCAGCAGGAACACTCTCAAATTTGGCAGGGGAGGTGGAGAGAAGGACCTGGCCATGCGACCAGCAGCACATTCTTTAGCAACTTTGGCAGTGATAATATCCGGCACGCCATGGCCTGATTTTAGGTTTCGAGAATCAAAGGGGATGAAAGGGCTGGTGAAAGGAATCAGGAGGCCCTGCATGAATCCTTCATAGAGGAAAATGGCAACGTGCTGATTAGGGTACTGATCAAGCAAAAGCTGGAGGGGATCTAGATGGATGGGGGTATGGGCAATGCCAAGAACAGGGCAGACAAGAGGTTGAGGATTATTTATTGGTACTGGAGGCTACAGAAGAGTTGGAGCTAGACCCACCTTCCTTTCTGCTGCCGCTGGAGGGTCAGCTGCCACAAAAGGGCTGCTGGACAGAGCTGCTGCAAGGACAAGAAGACTATGGATGTAGAGTGAAACAACTGCCACAGTTGTGGTCAGAGTTACACTGTGTATGCTGATGTTTGCCCTGATTATACTCCCAACAAATGTGGCGGGTACCCTCATGCCTGTAATCCCCTTTAGTGCCCTTGGCAGAATCAGGTCTGCTCCTTATGAAAAGACTAGCATTGAGCAGTCACAAGTTATCATTAAATGCCAACTGATGTGTGGGCTGTGAGAAAGCGCACTGCTTTCTAAAGGCTTCATCTTATTCGATGGTGGCAGATTCCTCCGCCAAAGCTCTTCCCCTCAACACATGGCCAAGATGATTGGAAAGGTACCAACCCCGCTCAGGATAGGCAGATTGGACCACCTCCATGAAGATGTTGTAACCTGCTAACCCACTGAGAAAGGTGCAGTCTGCTGCCACTTTTGCAGCCCTTTTTTGTTGTGGTGAAGGCCCTGCTTTCCATCATCAGCTTCAGATTTTGTGAGAGTAAACACATCAATGTAATAAACATTGACAGTACATTCTCTAACCTTCCATGACAAATGAATGCCTGGTGGATCCTCTAAATCTTTAAAAATATTTAACCCAGAAGGGGAACTGGACAGCAACTCTGGGGCCCAAACTGACATGGGGCACAACCACTATTTCCACACCTTTTTATAGCCCAACTAGGGAGGCCTGGGATGTAAGCATCCATTGCCCAGTAATCACCAGATTCATGAGCTAATTTGTCATCAGATGAGTACTCACCAGATGACCCTTCACTGGATGTCTCATGTCTCCTCAATGAGCTATTCACCCTTCAACGCTTACTCTGATTCTTCTTCTGTGCTTGCTGCCTCCTTGGAGCTTTATCTTCAGAGAAAGAGGATGACCTACCTGGAGATTGCACTCTACAGTGACCTCTGACTGCCTGTGGGGCCTGTGATGTACTGGCCTGAGGTTGGTTGGTGTTGCCTGGCTCAGGGACAGTGGTGAGTGGTGCTGAGGGAGCAGGCAAAGAACCAAGCTGGCCAACCCATTTGTTAAGAAGGATCAGTGTCTGGGAAATCTCCTCAAGTACGGCCTTCCTGTGAGATGTAGAAGATGTTGTGATAGCAGCAGGAGCAGGAGGTGGAGCTCAAGCCTGCTGCCCCTTTGGAGTGTATTTTCCCTGAGTGGCATTCCCACGCTTCCTAGCAGAGAAGGTGGATGCCCTTGTGGCATTGGCAACACATCCAGGCTTGCACTGCTGGACCACTGCCTGCCCCTTAGAAACAGGAACACACTACCTTGATGGCATACCTGCACAAAAACAAATGAGCAAGCTGACCAAAAACAACCAAAAATCTGCAGGGAAAAATATCATGTGCCAGATGCTGCAAGCAAGGAAAGATAGAAAAAAATATTGACTACAGTACCTGTTTACTCACCATCTTATTTTGTTACTACTATTACTAATTTTTTTTTAAAAAAAATCAAATTTATTTAAAGAAAAACAAAACAAAAAATTAGCTAAATAACCAGGTTTATATCAATATTATTTAAAAAGCCACAAATATGTGGCCCTAAAACCAAACCCACAAGAAATTTTTTCTAATCACTGTGGGTGTATATGGCTAAACTAATCAAGAATTATATGAAGGCAGCTACCCACATGAGCAGAGGCCAGGGGCAGGTGAGCCACAAAGGTGGCCACTGGAAAAATGAAACTTACTTTATTGGACCCACTACAATTAAACTTACAAAGCCTCATGCAAACAATGCCTTTAGAGCAAGTTTAAAGATGTCGCCCCTGCCCAGAAAAAAGGGGGAGGATGATGAAGTGACCCACCTGGCGCACACACCAAACCCAAACCAGCAACCTCTCAGCAAAATGCATAATACAAAAAGCTGAAGAAAACAGCCACTTGAACCCTATGCAATACTCAGCCAGCTTCTCGTGGCACAGTCAATTGGGAAAGGATTGGTCCCAGTGGCAAGGACTGCAGCTGAAAGTTCTAGCTGGGCTGAACACTACTATATGGTTTCCTGATGGAGCTGAAACCCACGTGGCCAGAATAGAGCCTTCTCTGTGCCCGGAAAGCAGCATGTCCCAGAAAAGCGACATGGAGGTGTTACCCAAAAAGGCAATCTCCTATTTAATTGGAGGAATTAGCCTTAAAGGAGACAAAATGAGAGGTGAGTAACTGGGATATCCACCAATGTATACCAGGATTTTTGTCTTAGAGAACTCTCAAAATACACTAGTCAGATGTTCAACAAACACACTGAGAACACACAAGCTAGCTAAGAGGAAATCAGGGAAGAGAGGGGAGAAAGCGATTTTGGGATGCGATAGTTACCAGTCTTGAAAAATGATGTCCATGGAGGCAGCTGCAAAATGACCAGCGTTTCACAGAATGAAGAATGCCAGCACACTGCCCCATTGCGGTGTGTGTGTGTGTGTGTTCTTGGCGCCATATCTCACATGAAGGCATTTTATTCACGTGCAGGAGTGCACATGTGCAGTAAGATCACAGCAAGAATGCTTTCTTGGCAATGTTTTATCAATGCACATGAGAACAAAAGAAAGAGAAAGAACAATAATGTAAGTATACTGAAAGCTGAAGCAAATAGTATCTGTCCCTATATGGGAATTAATGTTTTATTGTTCTCTGACTTAAACCCAAATTCTGGAGACATGGCAGATGACGCCACAGAACAATATGGATCAGAATGGAGATGACCCTAGGGTTTAGTACTTTAAAAATGCATATTTAACAAAACGTTCTGAGGAGACGGTAATCAATAATTCATAATAATTAAGGTCTGTCAAGTCACAACTAACTTATGGTGACGCCTCATGGAGTTTTCAAGGCACCAATCTTTTTGGGGGGTTTCCCATCCAAGTATTAACCATGGCCAACCATGGTTAGCTTCCATGCTCTGATGACGGTGTGGCGGCACTGTTGTTGTTAGATCTGTCGGCCACATTTGATATGGTCGACCATCAGCTGCTGTCCAACCGCCTTGCCGACGCAGGGATTCAGGGGCTCGTCCTTCAATGGCTTGCCTCGTTTCTCCAGGGTCGGGGACAGAGGGTTGTGCTAGGGGAACAGCAGTCCCAGGGGCACCCGCTTGAATGTGGGGTGCCTCAGGGGGTGGTGCTTTCCCCGATGCTGTTTAATATATATATGCGTCCCCTCGCTCAGATTGCCCGGAGGCATGGGCTGGGGTGTCACCAATACACAGATGACACCCAGCTCTATTTGATGTTGGGCGGCCAGTCGGACTCCAACTTAGAAGATCTGCACCGGGCATTACAAGCCATGGCTAGGTGGCTCAGACTGAGCAGGCTGAAATTAAACCCGGCAAAGATCAAGGTCCTGTGCTTGAGTCGGACCAGACAGGGGTTGGGGCTCCGGCTCCTGTCGATGGGGCACCTTTGGTGCCAGCTTCGGAGGTTAGGAGCTTGGGAGGGCTCCTGGACCCCACCTTAAAGATGGAGGCCCAGGTGGCAGCCACTGCCAGATTGGCCCTTTATCATCTTCGGCTGGTGAGGCAGTTGGTTCCTTTCTTCAACCGCAACGACCTAGCTACAGTGATCCATGCGATGGTCACCTCGAGGCTAGAGTACTGTAACACTCTCTACATGGGGCTGCCTCTGTCACAAATCCGGAAGGTTGTTGGTGGGCGCCCCTAGGTGGGAGCACATCTGACCTATGCTGAAAGTGCTGCACTGGCTCCCTATAGCATACCGGATCCGCTTCAAAGTGCTGGTGCTCACCTTTAAAGCCCTACATGGCCTGGGTCCGACATACCTGAGGGACTGCATTTCCCCACATATTCCCCAAAGAGCACTTCGGTTGGGGTCACAACACCGGCTGGTGACCCCGGGCCCTAAGGAGGCCAGGCTTGCAGTAACGAGGGCCAGGTCCTTTTCAGTGGCGGCTCCTATCTGGTGGAACGAGCTCCTGGAGGAGATCAGGGCCCTGCGGGACATTCTGCAGTTCCACAGGGCCTGTAAGACGGAGCTCTTCCACCAGGCATATGAGTAGGAGCCGCCACTGCTATTACCACCACCGCTCCACCATAGAGTGACACCGCTGGAGGACCGTGTAACTCCCAAGTGTGGCCTTAACCCTCCCCTCTGCTATGCAAAATGTGGGGAGTTCTCTATTCTTGCATCCTGATGGAATTGAATTTTAACTGCTTTTATCTATTTTATGTATTGTATGCACTTTGTGCTCATGTAAACCCCCCTGAACCCGTTCTCAGGAAGGGTGGGGTATAAATGCAATGAAATAAATAAATAAATAAATAAATAAATGAGCTTTGGGTTGGTCTGGTAGTGACAATAATTGTCATCAAGTCACAACATCTGACATATGGCAACCCTTTAAAGGGTTTTGAAGGCATGAAATAAGCAGAGATAGTTTACCAATATCTTCCTCTAGATAGCAACCCTGGTCTGCCTTGGTTGTCTCCCATCCAAATACTAAAAAGGTGCTGCTTAGCTTCTGAGCTCTAATGAGCTTGGATTATTCAGTCTGCTGAGAGTAAACATCTTGGGACACTTTACTACTATTTTGTCATAAGAATATTAGGTGTCATGGACTAGGACACTGACTCCTTTTCACGATAGAGAGAATCCAAAAACTCAAAGGAGGGGTAGGCTGCAGTCTTGGAATGAAACCCATTGGCACCTCCAGAATCCCCTCCTCAATGTCCATGAAAGGGCCCGAGTGGTTGGGATATCTCCCATACTTTGGTGGTAGCCATTCTGTCCTCCTCAAACTCAGAATCTACCATCCCAGAGCCATCTGCACCGCAGAGGTCACTCCTCAACTGCCATAGCATGCCCCAAGACATCAAGACGCATCCCCACCTTGCTGGAACACCATCCTCTATACCTGAATAGGGCACCTTTAATATCCAATAGTTGCAGAAAATGACCAAATGCTCCTTCTTAGGGTCATCCTAAGTTTCCTGCTTGCCTGTGCTCAGTCCAAGTGATCTTGCTACAGACTTTGTTGTTGTTGTTGTTCAGTCGCACAGTCGAGTCCGACTCTTCGCGACCCCGTGGACCATATCCTGCCAGGCCCTCCTATCTTCCACTGTCCTCTGAAGTGTGCTCAATTTCATGTTCATTGCATCTATGACACTGTCTAACCATCTCATCCTTTGCCGTCCCCGTCTTCTTTGACCTTCAATCTTTCCCAGCATCAGGGTCTTCTCCAGTGAGTGCTCCCTTCTCATTTGGTGGCCAAAGTATTTGAGCTTCAGTTTCATTATCTGGTCTTCCAGGGAACAGTCAGGGTTGATTTCTTTTAGGATTGACTAATTTGTTCTTCTTGCAGTCCAAGGTACTCTCAAGAGTCTTCTCCAGCACCATAGTTCAAAAGAATCTATTCTTCGACGCTCGGCCTTCCTTATAGTCCAACTCTCGCAGCCATACATGACTACTGGGAATACCATTGCTTTGACCATGCGGACTTTTGTTGGCAGGGTGATGTCTCTACTTTTTATCATGCTGTTTAGGTTCGCCATCGCTTTCCTCACAAGGAGCAGGCATCTTTTAATTTCATGGCTGCAGTCACAGTCTGCGGTGATCTGGGATCCCAGGAACGTGAAGTCTGTCACTACTTCCATGACTTCCCCTTCTCTTTGCCGAGGAGTGATGGGGCCGGATGCCATGATCTTAGTTTTTTTTATGTTGAGCTTCAAGCCCTCTCTTTAAGGACCTGCCATAGTTTGTTGTGATCCACACAGTCAAAGGCTTTAGCATAGTCAATGAAGCAGAAGTAGATGTTTTTCTGGTACTCTCTTGCTTTCTCCATAATCCAGCGAATGTTGGCAATTTGATCTCTAGTTCCTCTACCTCTTCGAAACCCAGCTTGTACTTCTGGCAGTTCTCTATCCACGTACTGTTGAAGCCTAGCTTGTAGGATCTTGAGCATGACCTTGCTAGCGTGTGATATGAGTGCAATTGTGCGATAGTTTGAACATTCCTTGGCATTGCCCTTCTTTGGGATTGGAATGTATACTGACCTTTTCCAATCCTGTGGCCACTGTTGCGTTTTCCAAATTTGCTGGCAAATTGAGTGCAGCACTTTAACAGCATCATCTTTTAAGACATTGAATAGTTCAGCTGGAATACCATCACCTCCACTAGCTTTGTTGTTAGTAATGCTTTCTAAGGCCCATTTAACTTCACATTCCAGGATGTCTGGCTCGAGGTCAGTGATTATACCGTTGTGGTTGTCAAGGACATCGAGGTCTTTCTTGTATAGTTCTTCTGTGTATTCTTGCCATATTTTCCTAATCTCTTCTGCTTCTGTTAGGTCCCTACCGTTTTTGTTCTTTATCATGGCCACCTTTGCATGGAACGCTCCCTTGATTTCTCCAATTTTCTTGAAGAGATCTCTAGTCCTTCCCATTCTATTGTTTTCCTCTATTACTTTGCACTGTTCATTCAGGAAGGCCTCCTTATCTCTCCTTGCTGTTCTCTGGAAATCTGCATTCAGTTGGGTAAATCTTTCCTTTTCACCTTTGCCTTTCGCTTTCCTTCTTTCCTCTGCTATTTGTAAAGCCTCATCAGAAAGCCACTTTGCTTTCTTGCATTTCATTTTCTTTGGGATGGTGGTGATTGCTGCCTCCTGTACAATGTCACGAACCTCCGTCCATAGTTCTTCAGGCACTCTATCTATCAAATCTAGACCCTTGAATCTACTCTTCACCTCTACTGTATATTCATCAAGGATGAAAATATGGGATTTCTTTATATTAAATCAGACCACTGGCCTACCAAGGTCAATATTGTCTATTCTAACCAGCAACAACTATCCAGGGTCTCAGACAGAGATCTTAAAATCACCTATTACCTAGTCCTATTTTTTAAAAAAACAAAACAAAACTAGGGTTGCTGGGGATTCCACGTGGGATCTTCTGCATGCAAAGCAGATAATCTATCACTAAAACCCAATCCTACCCCACAATCTGAAGCTTTCTTATAGTAAGTTAGACCTTTGGCCTATCAAAGTCAGTCTTGTCTACTTCGAATAGCTTTGCAGAGTCTCAGGTAGAGACAGGTCACCATCTACTAGTATATCCTAGTGGAGATGCCAGGAATTTAACCTACCGCCTTTTGTATACAAAGAAGGTGCTCTACCACTGAGTCATTTCCCTTCCCCTTAAAAAGAACACATGAACTGCCTTATACCAAGTCAGACAATTGGCCTGTCAAGGTCAGTACTGTCTGCTCTGACTGGCAGGGGCCTTCTAGGATCTCAGCTCTTTAGGATCTCATCTTCTACCTGGTCTTTTTAACTGCTGGGGAATGAATTTTGAGCCTTCTGCATGCAAAGCAGCGGCCATTCTACCACTGAGCCATGGCCCTGGTGGACACACATCAACATATGAAGGCTGAAACAGGCCTTGGGTCCTTCAAGGTCAGTATTGTCTACATTACTCATACTGGCAGCATCTCTCCAGTCTCAGACAGAAGTATTTGAATGCAGAATACCAGGGGCTGAACCTAGGACCTTCTGCATGCTAAACAGATGTCCTACCACTGGGCCATGGCCCTTCCATTTGTAGATAGAGCTATTCTGCTTTTTCTTCCTTTTTTGGGGGGGGGGCTTTTCATTTTTCTGCCTTGCCTAGTTTACCTCAAGGTCCCCATGCTAGGTCAGGAGAATATGACATTAGAAAGCCATTTGCTTCAGTTTAGGCAATACTGATAGCAATACTACAGAAGATTTTAAATCTACACAAGTGCTTAAACTGGAGCTCATATTTCTCCACCCACCTTTGTCAAGACTTCTCTGCCAATGCCATTTGCAGCAGGTAACTCCATCCATCATGTCTCCGTAGATATTTCCCCCCCATTTCCATTTTACATTTTAATTGGCGGGTCTTGATGAAAATTAATCCAGGAGCGTTTGACTTCACAGCCCACGCTAACGCAATAGAGCCATCTAAATAAATCTCCCATGCAAGTTCTAACGCCATCATCCAGCCTTACACATGGAACTGCTGACAGAATGCCAACCAGTGCCTGGGAAATCTTTCATTAATTACCATAATTGACATCAATAGCAGATGTCAGATCTAATGAATGAGCAAAGGCACTGCCAATAAGAGGGAAAGGAAGAGGGGGGAAATCCTGCTTTGGAGCTCTGAACTCCTTTGGGACATTTTTTTCCTCTGGAACATTAGGTATTTTTAAAAAGTTTATCACCCTGACCATCTGGTTACCATTTGATTGCTAGATCAATAGATTAAAATGACAAGGCAATATCTGGGAGAATTACCGAGAATTTCTTTTTGGGAGAATCAGAAGCAAAACTTACATTTGGAATCTCAGATGAGAAGGATCTGGCATAGTTCCTTTTTCTTCCCATACTTTAGAAAAGTACTTTCTTGGGGTTTCTCTGTCCTTGTTTCCTGATTAGTAAATTACAATTACTAATCAATTACATTTTAAAAAAGAAAGAATTAGATGTCATTTGAAGGGCACAAGTTTGAATGCTTGAAAATCTGAAAATGTGAATAAAGTGAAATAAAATCTATCTATGTCTGGGAGGTGACCTGATCTGACCTGTATAGTCCAGGCTAGCCTGATCTTGTCAGATCTCAGAACCTAATTAGAGTTGGCTGTGGCTGGTATTTAGATGGGAGACCTCCAAGGAATACCAGGGTCATGACGTGGAGGGAGGCAATGGCAAACCAACACTGAATATTTCTTGCCATGAAAACCCTATAGGGTCATCAAAATTCGGCTGTGACAAGATGGAGACAAAAGTCTGAGGAAAAATATACAAATTGTATTTCAAGCCAAATCCAAATGTATCATGTTAATTAATTAATTTAAATATGCATGCTTTGCCTCTCATGGTTTAAGGCAGCTTACAATTCCTAAAATTAAGAATATGGTAAAGCCTAACTGTCTCCAGAAGAAAATGCCTACAACAGGTAAAATGAGCTGGGGTGTCAAACATGTGGCCCGGGGGTCGGATCAGGCCCCCAGAGGGCTTCTATCAGGCCCGCAGTGAAACTGGCTGTCTTCTGCTTCTTCTTCCAGTTCTACTGCTGCTGCATCATTGTAGGTTTGCAGCTTACAGATACACACCTGAACAGCATACTCAATATTGCAACAGCACAGACATTTTGATGCAATAATTCAGAGCAAGAGGTGTCAGTTATCAGACACTGTTAAACAAAATATTGCAAGACTGCTAATGTTTTAAGCATATTTTTAAGTTTAAAAAATCCTTTGTATTTGTGTCCTTTATAATGTTTATATCTCTGCTACCTGGCATTACATTTTATGACACACATGGCCCAGCCCTACAAGATCTCATTTATGTCAGATCCGGCCCTCATAACAAATAAGTTCGACACCTCTGTTATAGAGCATCCTAAGATGGTGACCGCCCCCTCACCTGATCAGATAACCTGTTCCTCAAGGTGGGAGCCACTACAGAGAAAAAAGGGGGTATAGTAGATACCAAGCAGTCACCCTTAAATTATTGTAAGCCACCTTGAACTACAAGAAAAGGTGGGGAATAAATGTTTCAATAAATTAATAAATCTTGCAATAGTGAAATACCACAAAAAAAATCTAAGTCTGTGGTGGCCGAACTCAGTTTATCTCACAACACCCACAGCTTGTTTCAAAATTCTACAATTACTATCATTTTTGGTTATTTTTGCATTTGTGTGTGTGTGCGCACGCCCATGCCTGGAAGTCATCATAGTGACCTCTGGCAACTCCTACAGGGGAATGGAGGACATTCAGAGAAGTAGCTTGATAGCCTGCCTCTGGTCTCCTGGCCTTGGTATTCTTTGCAGGTTCCCCATCCAAATATTTGCCACGGCTGGTCCTGCTTAGCTTCCGAGATCTGACGAGATCGGGCTTGCCTGGGCTATCCAAGTCAGGGCAACAATTATTATTTTTATAGTGCAACAGCTAATAGAGTTACAACCAGCTAAGCCCACTGACTTCAATGAACTCAGACAGGTATAAATCAATTTAGAATTACACAGTCTCATGCAGAAGACAACAAGTTGCTCTGAAGGTTCTTGACTCACAAGGCGGCTTTGGGTGAAGGTCAAGTGTAGGGATGGGCACAAGCCAGGGAGATGCAGTTTGGTTTGATTTGAGGTTTGTGGCTTGCACAGTTCATGAGTCATGAACTTTTATGTACTAAACAAACCAGTTTGTGAGGTTTGTGATACAGTAGAACACCCCCACCAGACATGCTAGAGATACCAATTTCACAGGGGATCTCTGGCTGACTCTCCTTTACCTGCCCTCCAGGTTTGGTGAGGATTGGATTTATGGGGTCCAAGTTACAGCCTCCCAAAGAAGGTGCCCCCATCCTTCATGGTTTCCAATGGAGGGGGAACAGCAAAAAACACACATGGGCAATAGAAGCCCAGCAGAACAGAACCAAAGTCTCCAAGAATCTCTGCTGTAGAAACTGAAGGGGGGCATATTTGCAAGCTCAGCAGAGCCAGTTCAATGTGCCCAGCAGAACCAGTGCCACTGTGGCAGTGCAAACCCAGCAGGACTAAGGTCAAACCAGAGAATCTCTCTGTTAGAAACTGAAGGGGGGTGCAAGCCCAGCAGAAGCAGCACAATGTGCTAGTGCTCAGCAGAACCCAGTGCTATTGTGGTAATGCCAGCTCAACAGGATACAATCACACTCCAAGCAAAGGGAAGTTGGAAGCCCAGCAGAACCAGCACAATGTGCTAATGCCCAGGAGAACCCAGTGCCAATATGGCAATGCCAGCTCAATCACAACCCAAGCAAGAAGGGGCATTTTTACAAGCCCAGCAGAACCAGTACAATGTACAGAGTGCCCAGCAGTACCAGTATAATTGCAGAGTGTCCAGCAGAACCCAGTGCCAATGTGGCAATGCCAGCTCAACAGGACTGGCATCAAGCACAGAATCACAATCCAAGCAAGGAAGCCCAGCAGACCCAGTGCAATGTACTAGTGCTCAGCAGAACCTAGTGCCAAAGTGGCAATGCCAGCTCAATCCCAGTCCAAGCAAGGGAGGGGCATTTTTGCAAGCCCAGTAGAACCAGTACAATGTACAGAGTGCCTAGCAGTACCAGTGCAATCACATATTGCCCAGCAGAACCCAGTGCCACTGGCATTGTAAGCTTAAAAGGTCTGATCTCAAAGCACAGTCACAAATCCAAGCAAGGGGGTGGGATTTTGCAAGTTCAGTGCAAGAAAATGGGAATTGAACACAATGGAATCCTGGCAAAGGGGGGGGGGAACCCTCTTGAAACTGACATGACTAGTTTGAAATTGCCAACAGTATTTCCAAGGCTGGAAAATACCCCCTCTCCAATTGCTTTGAAGTTTGGTAAACATTTTGTTTGAGTGGAGACAGTCTGTCTGGAAATGTATCTGTTCATGAATCCACAGGAACCTCCACAAACTGCTTGAAAGTTCATGCCAGTTGACCTGCCATGAACATCAGTTCATGAACCACAAACTGCCCAGAATTCATCATGAACCTTAATTTGTGAGCCCGTTCATGCCCATCCTTAGTAAAGAGCAAAACACACAATACTGTGGAGTGAATCCTCAAGCCCTATGCTAGTGACCCACTGCCAGCCCTTGTAAGCTAACCCTCAACTTTAAGACTGAGGCATCAGGCCTCCAGCCCTATTGGGTGTTAATCAGAAGTCAGCCCTGTAAGGTAGGATACTTGCAAGCTGAGTTCACAATCAATTACTTGGTAGCTGTCAGCAAAATAAACCAAGGTATAGGGTTTAGATTGAAACCCCAAAACCCACAGGAGTATAATTAATGAGTTCTATTAAATGTGCAAAAGTATACAAATATAATAGCAGGGCAAATCAGGGAAAAAAATAATAAAATAACTGTCCTTGAATATTTATTCAGGCTGTAGTCCTCTGATCCTGCACCTGGCCAGACCAAAGGTACAGAGTCCATATAGAACTCCAAAGTCCAAAATTGAAAAAAAGCAGATATTCTGGCCATACAAGGCCCAACCTATAGTCAAAAGGGTGGCTGGAAGGAAGGAAGGCCTGAAAAGGTCCAAACTAATGATCTTGCTTTATGCTAGACTGCCTGCAGCTGGCCTGATCCTAGTCAGCTAATCAGGTGTTTTGCTAAGACACATGACCACATACCTTTGCAGCTGGCATGTACCCAAAATCAAGCATCACGGCCACACCCAGGGTTTCTTGCACTAATGAGATGGAATGGTGCATGCAAAATTCCCTCTGGGTCTCTGGACTTGAAACTCCCAGGCCTATTATTTCACTTGCACCTATGCCTGATTCCATCTCATCCCTTATCTCTTTTCAAACTGCAAGTCATAGTGACATTAATTTCCCACAGAGGAGCCTTCAGTAACTTGACTAGGCCCCAAAGCCTGAACCAAAATTTCAAAGGCCAAGGAATGACTAGATGAGGCTTCCTCTGATGTTGCCTCCTAACACTGGCACTCTGAGGCTAAATGACTCTGGACATGGAAGTTTCCTTTAGTTGTCATGGTTAGTAGCCCTTGATGGACCATGCCTGCATACCTCTCTTTGATACCGCTTTAAATCTATCCATTGTTGCCTGGTTCACACATTCTGTTTGAGATATAGCTAGATGATAGAAGATAGATGATAGATAGATAGATAGATAGATAGATAGATAGATAGATAGATAGATAGATAGATATCTCCCTCACAACAACAACAACCCTATGAGGTAGGTGAGGCTCAGAGTGTGTGACACACACACACGTATGTGGTGTCACACTCTGAGCCTCACCTACCTCACAGGGTTGTTGTTGTGAGGGTAAAATGGAGGAGAGGAGAATTAGGTAAGCCTCCTTGGGTCCCCACTGAAGAGAAAACTGGGGTATAAATGGAGCAAGTAAATAAATAAATGAAACTACATGTACCTTGGGTACCCTTCCCCTACTGCCATCCGCATGATTAAAAACTTACATATTTATTGCCAAATGCCTTTTCTTTGAGCCACGCCAGTCAAGGCCTTGCATTATTCTGTTTTTCTGTCTCTACATGTGTCTAAACAGCACATCCATTCTCGAGGGCTTATGGGGGTGGCCGTTCTTTCATTTCTATTTAAAAAGGTACACAATAGTGCTCCTCCAACAAGATGGGAGAGATGAAGCAGAGATGCTGTTAATAAAATTAATCCTCCTATGAAATCTTATCAACACCCGAACAAGCCAGGTGCTCAATCATGTGTCCTGGGCAGCTTTGAATTCTTCCATTATGAGGTTCACTGGACCAAAGAGTCTACAAGCCTGTATATCTGAATGTAGATGATGTACAATTTACTGGTCCATAGGCTTCACACTTAACCTAAGGTATTGGCCCATGCGACTGCTTGCCAACCTTTTCCATTTTAGGCAGGCACTAACATTTTATAAGCTGTCAGTTTAGCAAACTTCTCTTTCCCCCTCACCCGCCCAACGTATTCATTAATCATCCGCTGCTGTCTTTCCCCCATGATATATGTTAATTTTCCTAAGTTATATTCCGTGAGTCTTAAATTTAAGAGTGTTTTCCAAGCAATGCCACTGCAGTGACTTTGTTACCAGACTGGTAGAACAGGTTTCAGAGGTATCTCTCTCCCCTTAGGGCTAAGGAGGTGACTGTGTTTCTCGGACCCACTGACAGGAAAACCCTAGATTTATTTTCTGTGTTTTGCTTGAACCAATGTGTTTATTTGGTCATTTTGAAACCAGGGGGACCAATGAAGTTTACACAAAAGAGAGGGGGGGACTACCAGATTACAAAATTGTACAAACAAGTTGGCAAACAACAAATAAAAATCAGCAAATCGGGTCCAGTCTGAGTCCACCAAGATCTAGCATAAGTCTTTGACTAAGAACTCCAGGCTGAGAGTCCAAAACCAAGAGTCTTTGGTTTCGCACCCAAGGATCACCTCTAAAGTTGTCAATTCAGGTCTTAAAAATTCCTGGAGATTTGGGGCTGGGGAGGGCAGAGTTTAGAAAGGGACAGGGGCTCCTCAGCAGAGATTTGATGTCATAGAGTTCACCCCCTGAAGCTGCCATTTTCTCCATGGGGGAATGGATCGACGTGGCCTGGAGATCAGTTGTAATTCTAGAGCAACTCAAGGCCATACCTAGAGGTTGGCAACCCTGACTGTCCAACTAGCTAAATACCTGCAGGAAGAGGAGAAGTCACCCTAGACAGCTGCTGTTAGGTCGCTACTAAGAAGCTAAGAAGGCAGCAGGATCTTCCCCATTCCCTCCTTCTCCCAGTGGAAATAAAACCTGTTAGGATATCTTTCCTCCTTCTGACTTTTCCCCCATTAGATACATGCAATTTTGAAAGTTATTTCTGCATCAGTTGCATATAAGCAGTGTAAAAAATGGCATAAAAAAACCAAACTGAAATGCCAGCAACAGAAAACAGACAAATGCAGAATGAAAACAGAAGATTTGCCTTCACTTACCGTGCAGCTTCCTTCTCAGTGGTCCTGGAGTGGGGCGGTCCTCACAAGTGGGTAGCTCCTCCCTCCTTCGGAAGCAGGGTTGATTGGCAGAATTCGATCCCAGAGGGGAGGGGCTTTCTGTCCAGATCGTCAGTCCATATCCAAGCCATGCCTCCCATCGACAACTCTCATACATGAGGAAAAAAGAGAAGGAAAAACATCCCTTCCCCAACTAACCCGGCTCACTTGAAGGGTTAACCAGTAAGAACATAGAACAACTGTTCATAACTGTGTAACAAAAAACATTCTACTCCCTTCTGTTCCTGTTGCATTTTAGTAAGAACCATGTATACCTCAGAGAGGATCTGTAACCCCCTCAGGACTAACACTGGGCTATACAGAACACTCTCAACACCCCCTCCAGTACCAGAAGCCATTCCAAGAGTAAGCTCTCGGGTGGGCAGGACCGCACCACTCCAGGACCACCGAGAAGGAAGCTTCACGGTAAGTGAAGACATATCTTCCGTTCTCCAGTGGTCCTGAGAATGGGGTGGTCCTCACAAGTGGGACGTAACAAAGCAGTGTGCCGCTAGGGTGGGTGCCCGGCTTCAGGGCCTAGAGGGTGTGCTGCAGAACCCTCCTGCCAAAGGCTGCGTTTGCAGAAGCTGCTTTGTCATAGTGCTTTGTGAATGAATGAACAGACTTCCAAGTAGCCGCTTTGCAAATTGTCTCTAATGATGGGAAAGACCTATAGGCTACCGATGTAGCTGCTCCTCTCAATGAATGAGCAGTAATGCCCTGCGGGGGTTCCTCCCTCTTGGCTTTATATGCCAGTATGATGCACCCCTGAATCCATCTACTAACCGTGGAGGTCGAGATCCTCTTACCCAAATTAGATTTCCTAAAGGACACAAATTTACGGAAGTGTTTGGTCCTATCCAGGTAGTAGCTTAAGGCTCTACGAACATCCAGACAATGCCACTCTCTTTCCTTATCATGTTTTGGGTTTGGGCAGAAAGAGGGTAGCACTACATCTTCCGACCTATGGAAGGTCGAATTCACCTTTGGTACAAAGGCTGGGTCAAGACGAAGTACCACTTTGTCAGCATGGAAGACACAAAGTTCTTTATCTATGGAGAGTGCTCTCAATTCTGATACCCTCCTAGCAGAAGTGATACCTATGAGAAAAACCGTTTTAAAGGTAAGCTCCTTAAGTGGGCACGTTGCCATTGGCTCGAAGGGTTCCCGAGACAGAGCCCTCAGAACCAGATTAAGGTTCCAGGTGGGGAAACGATGAACCTGTGGTGGGTTAATAAGGGCCGCTCCTTTTAGGAACCTCTTAACATGATGATGCTGACTCAGTGGTTTACCCTTCCTAGCTCCCCTAACAGCCGAGATGGCTGCCACCTGGCGTCTAAGAGTGCTGGTACTTTGACAACCCCTCCTGTAGAAAAGATAAGATTCCACTAATAGGTACTGACAGGGGCTCCCAACCTTTCTGTCTACACCAGGAATGGAAGACCTGCCAGGTAGTATTATAGACCCTAGTAGTAGAATTTTTCCTGGAGGCTAACATGGTATCAGTGACCTCCTTAGAATAACCTATTCCTGAAAATTGATTGCACTCAACTTCCAGGCTGTGAGGGCCAAGGATACTGGTCGTGGATGCACTAGTGCCCCCTGAGTGAGAAGGTCTGCTCTCAACAGAAGTCACCATGGCTCTACTACTGACAGTCTCCTGAGCTCTTGGAACCATGGTCTCCTCGGCCAGAACGGTGCTACCAGGATCACTTCTGCCCATTGCTCTATGACCTTCTGAATCACCCTGGATAGCAGTTGGATCGGAGGGAAGGCATACATCAGTTGACGAGGCCAGTCGCAACTTAGAGCATCCACTCCTATGGCCTGTTGAACTCTTGTTCTTGCCATGAAATTGGGCACTTGACGATTTTGGGCTGTTGCGAAGAGGTCGATGGTCACTTCGCCGAATCTCTGACATAGTTGTTGGAACACCTCCTTGTTTAACATCCATTCCGACTGGTCTAATGTCTTGCGGCTGAGCCAGTCCGCCAAGACATTGTCCTGACCCAGAACATGAATCGCCTTGACGGACAGTAGTTGTTCTTCTGACCACTGTATCAGATAGCAGGCTTCCTCGTGGAGGGATATGAATCTGGTCCCCCCCGACGGTTCACATATGCCTTTGCTGTCATATTGTCCATCTGTACCGAGACATGACATCCTGCTAATAGACTCTGAAAGTCTTGCAGACCCAGCCTGATGGCACGTAACTCCAGAAAGTTTATGCTGTGTGTCGTGTCCGTGCATGACCAGATTCCCTGAGACATTCTGCCTTGCGCATGCAGTCCCCATCCCACAAGGCTGGCATCAGTGGTCATCACCACCCTCTTTGGTTCCCGTAGCAGAACACCCAGCTGAAATCTCGTGGGTTCCCGCCACCAGGTCAAATCTGTTTTGAGGCTCTCTAGAATAGAGACTAGTCTTGTCCTTTTGTTCGCAATGACCTCCTGAAAGGGCAGAAGAAACCTTTGTAGACGACGGGTGTGAAACCTTGCCCATTGGAGTAATTCCTGACATGACACCATAAGGCCCTGCAGTTGTGCCAATGTCATGTGCCAATGTCATTACCTCCATCTTTTGACTCTTCAATACCTTTTCTGTCATAGAGTGTATCTTTTGTTGTTGTTTCTGAGTTAGAAAAGCTCTGTCTCAAA
>NW_015162015.1:45501-45674 GCF_001447785.1 Gekko japonicus | reverse complement strand
AGACTGCATCATAATACAAGCGCAAATTTGGTAACTGCAATCCCCCTCTCTCTTTAGCATCACACATAGTTTTCATCTTAATTCTAGGTTTCCTGCCCCCCCAAACAAATTTTGAGATTTCTCTTTGCCATCTATTCAATACATCAATCTTAGTCACAATAGGAATAGTTTGA
>NW_015162015.1:30862-45329 GCF_001447785.1 Gekko japonicus | reverse complement strand
ACTGTACCAGTTCTTGTAAGTCCTTTTGTCTTTTTTTCGTCATATTCTTACATAAAAGTTTAGTTTTGTTCTTGTTTATATAAAACCCTGCCAGCACGCCAAAGTCTTCAATTTCATCTGCAAAAGCTCTATATTTATAACTGTAACCTCCAATTTTGAGCCCTTTGATTTCTTCATCTTCTTGTACTTTCTGTAACAGAATCTCCAATACCCAAATAAAAAGTAAAGGTGAGAGTGGGCATCCTTGCCGTGTACCTTTTTGAACCCTGAAGTGATCCGTCAAGTCTTTATTCACATTTAACCTCGCTCTTTGATCAGAGTAGATCGCTTCAATCATGTTGCTAAACGGCTGCCCAACTTCCATTTCTCCAAACATCTGAAACATAAAGTCCCAATTTAAGTTGTCAAAGGCTTTTTCCGCGTCTAAAAATAAAAAGGCTACTTCCTTCTTTGGATGTTTCTCATAATACTCGATTGCATCCACTACTATTCTTAGATTCTCTATATATCCAGCCCTTCGCACTTCTGGTACCTCAGTTTAATATAGTCAATCTTCTTCCGGTTACCAGACAGTCCACCGGGCTGCTCTGTGTGATGTATTGATGGTTTTCTTCCTGTCGGAAGGCTTTCAACGTGGCAACAGGCATTCAAGACTCGCGATAGCTTTCGTCAGTTTCACTTTTGTTCACCACAGGAATGTTCAACAAAGTTAGCGATTTTAAGAGTATTAAACACGGCTCCGCGTCTAAAAATAAAAAGGCTACTTCCTTCTTTGGATGTTTCTCATAATACTCGATTGCATCCACTACTATTCTTAGATTCTCTATATATCCAGCCCTTCGCACTTCTGGTACCTCAGTTTAATATAGTCAATCTTCTTCCGGTTACCAGACAGTCCACCGGGCTGCTCTGTGTGATGTATTGATGGTTTTCTTCCTGTCGGAAGGCTTTCAACGTGGCAACAGGCATTCAAGACTCGCGATAGCTTTCGTCAGTTTCACTTTTGTTCACCACAGGAATGTTCAACAAAGTTAGCGATTTTAAGAGTATTAAACACGGCTTTTTCCTCCAAAATTACACCATCGGGATGCTAGATTTAATATCCGCTTGACCGCTAAGCCAAAATGTCTTTTACTCCATAAACGGTAAGCGTATCTGTTATTGTTATCTCACACTTCTAAACTGGGGTGCACATTGCTTCTTTTCATCCAACTCACTGTTTTCCTTCCCCAAGAGATCGGCTGATGGTGGGTTTATGCTGGAATTCCAGCTCGAACAGCCTCTGTAGTGATGTTCTGCTTCTGCCCGCTTTGTAGAAGGAGTTCAAAGAGTGAAATATGCCCCCTCCGGGACATAAATCACTTGGATCTCAACTTCTGCTTGGGCACTGCTGCATTCTTGGCTCCCCCCCCCCCGCGCGGAGGGGTGCTGCGTTGGGCTGTAAATAACCCAAGCTGTCGCTCGCCCTGAGCGATTTCAGGTTGCGTCAACCCTCCATCAAAGCTCGACCGGAAGCCTCCCCAATAGCTACCTCTTAAGGCAAGGGATCTGGCATCTCTCCCCCCACGGCCACAAAAACCACGGGGAAACCCCCCCTTTTCCATTTCACCTAATGACTGAAGGCCTCCGTGGATCTTCGGCACCCTCTAGAGCGCTGCTGCCAAACGTCCTGCTCCTTCAGCAGGGCTGAAAAGACTGACGATCTGTGGGCAAGCCCCTCCCCTCCGGGATCGAATTCTGACAATCAACCCTGCTTCCGGAGGAGGGAGGAGCTACCAACTTGTGAGGACTGCCCCACTCTCAGGACCACCGGAGAAGGGCTTGTTTATAAACACCCACCCAGTGCTGATTCATAGAACTGCCTTCTGGACAATGGCGTTTGGACTCTGAACAAGCTAAAGTTGTGAATTGTCTTCAGTTTGTTTCTCCTTTTATACTTCTTTTACCTAGCTTTTCTACTTATGAGGCAGAGACCGGGGTGTGTGTGTGTGGAATCTCTTGGAAATCTCCCACCACACTTTCTGATGACTCAAAAAAGGAGTGTGGTCTATAGGGCAGAATGAGAAATCAAGAAACTAAATCAAATAAAAACTTGAGCGGAGCTGAAACTTGGTCATTTCGTGTTCATTCTTCTAAGTATCAAAATGCATCTTCTCATTGCTGCAATTTTTGATACACTTTACAAACCACCTCATTCTCTGGTATGGGTCAACCAGGCTTCACAAATAGGTTTGCCAACCTCCAGGTGGGGCCTGGAGATCTCCCGCTATTCCAGCTATCTCCACACAACAGAGATAAGCTCCCCTGGATAAAATGGTTCCTTTGGAGGGTGGACTCTGTGGCATTGTACCCTGGTGAGGTCTCTCACCTCTCCAAACCCTGCCCTCTCCAGACTCCACCTCCCAAATCTCCAGGTATTTCCCTACCCAGAGCTGGCAACCTGACTCACAAACCTAGTTCAAACCTATTTAAAATAGGTGGCTGTTTGAGGAGTGAGTAGCTTTCAGTAGAGTTATTCCCTTCTAAACCAAAGTTAGATGCCTCTAAGGGCACTGTGGGGTAGTTACTAGAGTCCCAGACTAACATCTGGAAGACTAGGGCTGCCAGACCCCTGGCTCAGGTGGGGATTTACCCGCTTTTTTGGGCTTCAACCCGCCCACTGGCCACACCCCCAAGCCCAAACACCCACAGCCACCCCTCTCCTTTCTGACAGCTGGAGTGCCCTTTAAATTTTGCAGAGGGAAGGGAGGGGGCAGCTGTGGGCATGTGGGGCCCCACTGGCAGGAAAGACTTAAAGGGTCCCTTGAAGTGCTTCCAGCCAGTGGGAACTGGCCACACATGCAGCGCTTGGAGATCAGGCGCACAGGGACTTGTTGGCTGGAAGCATTAAAGGGTCCCTTTAAGTGCTTCCAGCTGTTGGGGACTGACCCCATGTGCCTGGACTTCAATTGATGGGCCCTTTAAATCTTGCAGGAGGTTAGGGAGAGGGGTGGCTGCCAGTGATTATTCTTGGGGGAGGGGCTTGGAGCAGGACATACCCAACGTGATGTCATCACATTGGGAACACCCCACCCCCTCCGGGAATGCCCCCCCAAAGTCGAATCTGGCAACCCAGCGAGAGACCCAGGTTTCAATCCCCATCCTACCACAGAAGCTTACTTGGTGATACTGGGCTAGTTGTTGCCAGGGTTCAAGAAATAATCCAATCCATGCTTTGAAGTTCGTTTTCTATGAATTTACTGAAACAGGATTATGCAAAAAGACAATAACTGACTATAGGCCATTAATACAACAGAGAGGCCTAGTGAGGTTAACTGGTGTGGTTAGTCCAGTCAACACTAGTTAGCAGAGTGCTTAAATAAAGCTACAAACACAGCAGTGTCACTTTACCAGGTTACTCAGCTTACAAAGTTACACAGAGCCACGTTACAAGTTTTTATGTTTTTATTTATTTATTTATTTCAACTTGCTACCCCACTCGAACCCCCCAGGGGGTCTCTGAGTGGCTTACAGTTAACTGTTATCCCTTACCTATGGCCACATATATACTGGGGTGGGGACTGTCCTAACAGCACCCAGTGGAGGGACGTTATTCAATCTTCTTCCTTCTGGAACAGCTCGTCGGCTCAGCTTCTTTTCTGGCTTTTTTCTCCTTCTATCCGTGATCTTTCCGGTGGCAGTTTCAGCGGGCCTCTCAGGCGCTCGGCGCACTTCCGGTGCGGTTCCGGCTCCGTCCATTGAGGCCCCGCCGCGCCTGCGCCTTCCACGCTCCCAGCGTCTTCCTGGCTCCACCTTCCACCAACGTCCGGACCCTCGGAGATGTTGCGCCTCAGTCGCCATTTTTCAGAGTGTGGTTTATTGAGGGGAGGAATTGAGGTTAACTGGTGTGGTTCGTCGTCACCATTAGTTAGCAGAGCGCTTAAATAAAGCTACAAATGTAGGAGCGTCACTTTACCAGGTCACTCAGCTCACAAAGCTACACAGAGCCACATTGCAAGTTTTGAAGAGAGATATTCCTCTCTTTCTTTGAGAAGTACACTTTGATCTGGAAAGAGTGGAGACATGATAGATTACTAATTTACTATCTGAAGGATGGAAGCAGATGGAAAGAGGCCCATCTGCCGAATGGTGCCAAGAGAGGACCGCATGTCACCTCTCTTGCTGCATGCAGGAAAAGAGCTTGTCTTCATCAGAGAGAAGAAGGAAGGGGGAAATGGTCCCTGAGAGCACAATCTGCATTTCAAAAGGGACAGTGGCAGAAGAGTAAGGGCAGGAAGAAAGGTCAGTGTGCCTACCTAGCTATCAAGCCTCTCTTGCCACTCAGTCTGGAGGTCTGAGACAGGGGACATCTCATCTGGAACTTCCAACAAGGCCTTCAGAGCACAAACACTAACACATATTTCTACATAGCAGAGAGAGAAAAAAGAAGAGGTAGGCTGAACGACAAGAGAAAAACATTCAATAAGCTCTAAACACTAGAGAATATTCCACAGCTCCCCCTAGGGTACAAGTGGCCTGAACTACTCTATCAGCCGTACTTACAGTAATTAGACTCTTAGTGGGCTGTTGCTTCTCCTGCACTAGTCACTCTCTCTTCAAGCTGGGGGTGGGATGGGGGGGATGTGGTAAGCTACTTTGGGTTCCCATTGGGGAGAAAAGCCCTGTATGCCTTCATTAAATTAAATAAATACCATATTGCTGTCAATGGATGTAGAAGGGTATAACTCTACTTGATTTTTATTTATTTAATGTGTTATTTAGAGTCTACCTCCCTCACTAAGACGCAAGTGGATTATTCAGTGTAGATCAATTACGATCAACAGCATGGAAATCCAATAAACAATGCAATAGGATTTGAATTCCAGAAATCCGAAACCAAGTAGGCATCTAAAACAGGGCTGAAACAAAGTATAATGCGATGCATGAAATGATGCAGAAGTTATACAGCAACAGGTAGTACATACTATACATAGCAGTACAGACCATGGTCCCTATCCCTTTACCAAAGCATCTTTCTGAACCAATTTGTTACAGTGCCACCTTGTTGTGCATCTGTAAAGTGCCATCAAGTTGCAGCTGAATTACAGCACCCCTTTAGGGTTTTCAAGGCAAGAGACATTCAGAAATGGGTTGCCACTGCCTGCCTCTGCGTAGCGACCTTGGATTCCTTGATGGTCTCTCATCCAGGGCTGACCCTTGTCTGTGTAAAAAAGCCCTCCTGGATAATTCCATTTTGCAATTAGCCAAAAGCTGGGAGAGTGGGAGCCACTGGAGCCTCCCTCTGTTGTAGCCTCAAAACCTTGGCAACCTTAGTCACTAAAGAACACCTCTTGCATCATGAATCCCTGAAGAGCTGCCATATTTCTCCTGCTTTTTGCAAGGACCTGCTACCAGTGTTCATGTATAGACCGCAAGGCCACAGTGTCCCTGACTCTCTTTGAACACAGATAGAGAAGCAACAGGATAATGGGGTGAGGACATTCAGTGTTGAAGAAGATAGCTTCATGCCTCTAACCTCTGGTTTGTCTCTCACTGTGGTTCTTGTTGTGCACCCCTTGATCTTGGTCTTGACACCAGTGAGGTCATAACTCTGGCTTTCCTTGCCACGTGACTTCAGTTGCAACTCATTGGGTTCCATGATGCTGCCGGGGAATTAATGGTAGATTATGGGTCTGGGAATGTTGAAGACTGCTGTACTAGTAGAGCCTCTGTTTTGCATGCAGAAGATCCCAGGATAAATCCCCAGCATCTCCACTTAAAAGGGTTTACATGGTAGGTGATGGGAAAGAACTCTGTCTGAGAGCCGTTGCCAGTCTAAGGGTATGATCACACAACACGAGCAGTTTGGCCCAACATAGCCACCCCTCCTCTCCAGATTAAATGGGCACACTCACACAGCCACATCTGTAAGGTGTTCCCCAGGCATACTCACCCCATTGAAGGACGACTTGGAGCTGGGTTAAAAAGGCACCACATCACAAGTGGTGTTTTGGTTCCCTGTGCATTCATTGTGTGTGGCCAGATGTCTGAACATGGGGGAGTGCATGCAAAATGGATTGGTGGTCTGAACCTGCAGATCTGTTTCTGCTGCACATTTAAAAAAATGACCGGGCAGCGCGCTCTGTGGCTGAGGTGCTGCAGTAAGGTGGAAACTTGACCAGGGGACAGCCGTGTGGGTAACCTGGAGCAGGGTATGCTGTCTGGATGATATGCCTTGCAACATTTTAAACCGGTACAATCAGAGGTGGTGCCATATCCCACCAAGCCATCAGTGTAATCACACCCTAAGTAGACAATACTGACCCTGATGGACCAAGGGTCTAATTCAGTACAAGGCAGCTTCATGGGTTCAGATGAAGATCAGAAGTTTTTTATTTATTTATTTTGCCCCGGGCACCCTTTCAATGAAGACACAAGACAACAGCTTGAATTTAACTAGTTTATTTATTTAAACAGATCTGCGTCATAATTAAATTTACTAGCATATTTAAAGAGGCAGTCTGTGCTAGGCAGCCTGCACGTGGCTGCGTTTTTTGGCAGACCCACCCTGACTCCAAAGACACCCAGCATCTTCTGCCAGCTCTGCTGAGCATCTTCTGCACACAATGCTCCAAGAGGTGCCCAGCCCTAGCTCCTCACCTGATGTGCCACAAAGCCACCATCACTTTCGGAAAGATGTTACTCAGCACCAAGGGCAGCCCTTCCCAGCCACTCCCCACAGCACAGCTAGTGATGTGTTCTTCCGGATGCGCCCTCCATCACTTTGGATGTCTCAGGGTGTTTGCCAATCATCCCTATCTATCGTGATCAGCCCTACCAATCTCTGCCAAACTAGTTATGGCCTACACAGTCAATGCCCAGGCCTATTCAACCAAACTCTGCCATGACATCATGAAGCAGGCAAAAAAAGGCATGCCAGACAGCCAACAGATGATTGGTCAAGTGACCGTAATAAATTATTTATTTATTTTATTTTATTTATTTGAGATTTATATCCCACCCTTCCAAGCGGCTCAGGGCAGCTAACAAGCGGCTAATGCCGGGTTAAATATATAAAATACAATAAAACAATATTACACATCCACAATAAAATTCATAACAATATTTAAGGTGCTCTATTATCCTGTATGCATTCCGTGCACCTTGGTGTTTAGTCATGCTGGCCACATGACCACGGAAACGTCTTCGGACAGCGCTGGCTCTTCAGCTTTGAAACGGAGATGAGCACTGCAACCCTAGAGTCGGATTCGACTGGCTTTCAAGCAAGGGAACCTTTACCTTTACCTTTTTATTATCCTGTATATAAATCCCCAAGATGGACAGTAATCCCAAATCGATGGCCAGCTTTATTAAATAGCGAGGGCTCCCCGATCGTAGTGTTCTTGAGGGAACATACAGGAAGAGGCGGTCCCTGAGGTAAGCCAGACCCTGGCCATTCAGGGCTTTAAAGGTAAGAACTAGCACTTTGAAGCGAATCCGGTATGCTATCGGCAGCCAGTGCAGCGCTTGCAGCACCAGCCAGATGTGGTCTCGCAAATGAAGGACAAATGAAGCCAATATGGAAGAACACCACTACCCCAAAATTCCTGCTTGGCTCCAACAGTGACCAGCTAATCGCATGATGACTAAAGCGACGGTGGGTGGGTCACCAGCCAGCAGCAAAAGCCTGCTCGGGAAAGGTGTGGCTAGAATATTCTTAGACAGCCATGTTTCCTTGTTGGCTGCTACTCTTTCAACCATCCAATAACTCTTCATACCTTCTTTGAATCTCAGTGGGCCAGGACAAACTGCTCTTCAGCTTAAATACCAGGAATTCTACTTCTTTGAAGACTACAGCCCCTGGAGGCCCTGATTCACTTCGCAATGGTAATTTCAAGGAGAGTAGGCATTTAACCTTTTGTCCTCACACAATTGTTCTCACCTCAAAGGGTCCTGCAGGGTAGCTCTTGACCCTGTTGGGAAGAACATGCAGGAATACAGACTGGGTAGCTCTTCTTGGTCTTTTAATAATGTTTGGAAGAGCCAGTCATGAATTCCAAACATCTTGTGTACTTATCTCCTAACACACCCAATATCTTGGGGTAGGTTTGGAGACAACACAACTTCTATTTATCACACGATCAGAGCATACGATTGAAAAGAAACTTGACCATCACAATCAGAGTTCGATTGCCCTTGGAAATGCAGAAAACAAATAAAACAAAATGGCTTTTTTGGTCTCCTTGCCGCTTAAACCCAAATTCATACTCATTATCCTTTATAAAAAAAAAAAAACAGCAGCGACATTCTCATACAAATACCACTTCCCTTTCCCCTTGGTGGTCGAGTTAAAGTTAAGGTCAGGCTATTTTGCAAACATAAAAATGAGCTGATTAAACTTGTCAAAGAGTATTGGGAGCGCAATGCTGTTGTTTAGCTAAATTTCCTTTGGAAATGTCACTTGCCCATCCAGGCAGAGAATCAGAAGGTCTTGGCATAAATTATGTATGCAACTTCCCGATAATGATGTACCCTGCAGAATATCGTATTTGTATAGAAGGTGGCTTCAGGGTGGAGACTAGAGAAGTGTCTGGAAAGATAACAGCCCAATTCACTGCAAGGAAACTGCTGATGTCATGTGTAATTCAAGGTGATGTGGGAAATCAGACTCTGATCTGCTTTGGATTCAATGGGCTATTATGTTGCCTGCTACACAGAACATTTAATACGTGAAACTTGGCCATAAAACACACATCCGGTGAATTGTTTCAACTGCCAGTTATCCACTATGAAGACCAGAAAAGTGGTCTCTGTATGGAGAAGTGGAATAGGATAGTTGACAAAGCATAAAATGAGGACCATGGTGTACTCTGGGAGCGGTGGCGCAGGCAGTATAACGTCTGCAAAAGTAACATCTATAGTGAACAGCCATAATGGCTGTTCGAATCCCCACCGTGGCCCAAGTGAGCTCCCGGCCCCAGTCCCAGCTCCCGCCAACCCAGCGGGCCGAAAGCAGTTAAAAACAGCTATGCGAGTAGGCGAATGGGTACCTACCCTTAGAAGGGTAGGGGGCACCCGCCTCTGAAGAGGAGTGTGGAGCGTGGAGATGGCAAGTAACGGCGGAGTCATCAGCGGCAAAAAATGGCGGCGACGAAGCATCTGGCGGCGGAGGAAAGGCGGCAATGCGGCGGCTGCAGCACGAACGGAGTGATCCCTGGCGGCGAACAGACCATCATGCAGACCAGTTGCGAGGGAGGCGAGAGGCTGCGGGGCGCCTGATGACGCCTGGCAAGGCGGAGCCAGACCGGATTGAGCCTGAACCAGGAAGCAAAGCGCGGAAGCCGGGCGCCTGTGCAGTCCCGCCAATCGGCAGTCGCTGGAGGTGGGCCAGGAGAGATCACCGGAAGGACACTAGCCGCACCGAAAGAACAACAAAGGCCCTCCAACTAGGGTGCTGGTAGGCTTTCCCCATCCCTATCACATGTGGCCCAAGTCAGGGAAGAAAGGGTTATTAGAACCCCTAGGGGTTAGGGCGGTATAGCAAATGTAAAGTTAAAATAAAAAAAAATACTCATGGTTCTTGAAATGCAAGGACTTCATGCTGTTCACCTCTGCAATAACCTCCCTTGGAAGCATGAGTTGGGACTTCTTGTTTTTCCTTTCGTAAAATATCTTAGGCCTTGACATGGATGGCCCAAGCACAATCTCATCAGACCTTAAAAGCTAAGCAGGGTCAGCCCTGGTTAGTACTTGGATGGGAGACCACCAAGGAAGTCTGGGGTTGCTATGCAAAGACGGGCAATGGCAAACCACCTCTGTCCATCTCTTGCCTTGAAAACCCTATGGGGTTGCCATGAGTGGCTGTGATTTGATGGCACATTCTACCACCAAAGTAGCTCAGGCAAGTTTGCATGTTTCAGGTATGCTGGTGTCACCAGTTCCAGGTTTGCAACCTAATTTTTTTCAAAAGGAATACATGAAGCTGACTTCTATGGAATCAGACCCTTGGTTAGTCAAGGTCAGTATCAGCTGTTCCAGGTGATGGTTATTCTCCATGGTCTAGGATTACCAATCTCAAGGTTGGCCCTGAAGTTCTCCTGAAACTGCAACTCTCCAGACTACAGAGATTGGTTCCCTTTGAGGAAATGGCAGCTTTGGATGGGGGGCACTATATCATACTCATTGAGCTTTCCATCCTCCTCAGGCACCACCCCAAAATCTCCAGGAATTTGCCAAGCCAAAGTTGATAACCCTACCAGGGTCCCAAGTAGAGTGTCTTCGATATCATCTACTGCTGGATTCTTTTAAGTGGATAAGCTGTAGATGGCACATTGTGGATGCAAAATCGATACTCTTCCACTAAGAAGCTTAGTAAGGATGTTCTTCCTGGGTTGAGTCACATGCTCTGGGAGCATCATGCTTCCCTGGCATGTGGGGGGCTGATGATCATGGTGCACAGAGAGATGGGGCTTAGACCAGGGGTGTCAAACTCTTTTGTAAT
Organism: Gekko japonicus; assembly: GCF_001447785.1. NCBI lineage: Eukaryota > Metazoa > Chordata > Lepidosauria > Squamata > Gekkonidae > Gekko > Gekko japonicus. The sequence goes on along the minus strand of NW_015162015.1, from coordinate 34,849 downwards.
GAGGGCTGGAGCTGACATAAATGTCACTTTATCAGGCCGGGCCAGGTGTTCCATAAATGTATGCCAGGCACTGGAGACAGAAACTGTATAAAGGACAGCAGCTGGTAAGCTCCAAATTTGTGTATCCTCACTGCAAGACCCCATGGGCTGGGAGGGGCATGCAGAGGAAAACCCATATAGGCAAACTGTAGAGGCAGGAGTGGAGTGCTGGGCAAATGCTCCCATGCTGCTTGACTGCTGCAGACAAGGTTGTTCTGCTGTGCTGAAGCCAAAATTGAGTGGCTCCACATACTCCCCCCAGCACTCCCTCCCTTGAACCAGCTGCTTGTGGGCAACATGAGAGCCCTGGACGGGCCAGTTCTGGCCCCCGGGCCTTATGCTTGACACCACGGCTTAGACTTTCTCCCAGAGCAGTTTTGGAGACCCTGTAATGACACCATGTCAGTATATGTGTATCCCCCAAATGGGGCAAATACCAGTTCTCTGGGTCTATTTCAGGTTGGGAAAATGGCATGGGGGGGGATGGCTTGAGCACCTTCTCGCCATGTGCGAGAAGTCCCAATCCACAGCACACACACCTGGGAAGCACAGAGCTCCCAAGAGATGTCTGTGAGCCAATCAAGAGAAAAAAGTAACATGTCACTTGATCCATGATTCTTCTCCTTAGTCTAAACTAGAGATGTGCTCCTCTGTGTTCATCCTGAAATGAAGATTTCAAGGGTTTGGATAAACATATAGAGTAGAGGTCCATCTGTGGCTATTAAACACAAGGTATAGAGGAAACACTATGTCTGTGGCACTGTTGCTTGGGGGGCAACAGTGGGAGGGCTTCTGGAGTTCTGGTCCAGCTGATGAACCTCCTGATGGCACCTGAGTTTTGACTACTGTGTGTCACAGAGTGTTGGATTAGATGGGCCATTGGGCTGATCCAACATGGCTTCTCTAATGTTCTTATATGTATTGCACACCTTTTTGTCTATAAAACACATCTTTCTGTTTCCTTCCAACTGGAGAGTTGAAAACAGCAAACTCTAGGCAGACTCTGCTATCCGTAATCCGGGCTCCATACCACATCCTATGAAATTATGTGGCTTCCCTCCCAACAAATAATAAACACCGCTTCCGTGCTACCCGTCATTTCCCTTTCTTTATCCAGATTTGGCACTTTGACAGCACTTCCCCCCCCTCTTTGTCAAAACATCAGCCTTGATTTGAGCCTAGTAAAATACAAATTTGCATTGTGATTGACAGTAGATGAAACACTTGGTGGGGCTGGTAGGAGTTACAGAGACTGAGTCGATTGTACAGAAAAGAGAGATGCAGATTAGGGGCATAAGCGCGGCAAAGCTGACACTTCCTGAATGCCCCATGAAGCTGCCTTATCCCTAGTCAGACCACTGATCTAGGAAAGTCAGTATTTCTGACAGTGTCTCCCCAGGGTTGCAGGTAGGATTGACAGTGCTATGCTTCTCAATCCCCGGGAGCTTTGGTAGGGCAGAGCATGAGGAGCATGAGCGTCACTGATGCAGCAACATCACTCCTGGTTGATCACCCACAGTGATGTCACCACCCCCCTGTGCCACTCTAGGAATCCGCCCAATCCCAACAGCAGGGGAGAGCTGGGGTGTGGGGGGGCAAAGTTTGTATTAACCAGTTGATGTCCTAGCAGGGGTCCCCAACCTTTTTGAGCCCGCAGGCACCTTTGGAATTCTGACACAGCATGGTAGGTGCAGCTACAAAATGGCATCCATAAAGTGGCTGCTGCAGGAGGCAGGGCCACCTATACAAAGGCTGCCCCAGCTTACCTTCAGTCACACAGTGAAGATCCTTGTGCCGTGGAAGCAGCTGCTGACAAAGCACGGGTTTTTTTTGAGAATCTGCACAGCCAATCAGATCCCCAGTCAGAAGGCTTCCTGGGCAAAAGCCCCCCTTGGCCACACCCACTTTCTTAAAGTACTTGGTGGGTTCCAAGAGAGGTGCCAGCCCACAGGCACCAGGTTGGGCACCCCTGTCCTGTTGCATTGTTCATCTGATGACCTATGCTGTATGGTCACCTTTTTTCTCTTTCTGTGCTCTGGACTCCACCTTGAGTCTCAGTGAGAAAGGTGGGCTATTAATATTAGTTTTTCTATTTACTCTGACTGCATCCTTCATGCTTTCTATTTGGCCATACAGCAGGGCACACCCTGTCCCTGACCAAACAGGGAAGTGTTGAGGGGGCGGTGGTCTGGACCCTCACCAGTCAAGCCCTAGTGCCAAAGTGGTGGCAGCCAGTTAAGGACCACTCCAGGGCTGAAGGGGGCAGGAAGGAAGCACAGTGTCGAGGGACTGCAGAGCTCCTTTGAATGGACTCGCCCATTCGCAACAAAAGCTCTTATGGCTCCACCCTTTCCTGTGACTGCACACACAATCCTGGTTCAAAGCAAGATATGAGCCGATCAGAGTGGGTGTAACCACTCCAACTGTTATTAGGGGGCAGAAAGGAAGCACAGTGTCGAGGGACTGCAGACCTCCTTTGAATGGACTCGCCCATTCGCAACAAAAGCTCTTATGGCTCCACCCTTTCCTGTGACTGCACACACAATCCTGGTTCAAAGCAAGATATGAGCCGATCAGAGTGGGTGTAACCACTCCAACTGTTATTAGGGGGCAGAAAGGAAGCACAGTGTCGAGGGACTGCAGACCTCCTTTGAATGGACTCGCCCATTCGCAACAAAAGCTCTTATGGCTCCACCCTTTCCTGTGACTACACACACAATCCTGGTTCAAAGCAAGATACGAGCCGATCAGAGTGGGTGTAACCACTCCAACTGTTATTAGATAGGCAAAACATAAAGTCTAGTGCAAGATGAAATGAGATTAGGAGATAGAGTAGGAAGTCACAGGGGTACAGTGTAATTATTCCCATCTGTAAGGGTGGCATATGAAAGATATTAGCACCTATAGTGAGGAATCCAAGGTCCTTATTGGCCTCTTGAGCCCTGGGATTTTACATTGTCTTGAATTTGTCAATGAATTCTAATTCAGCAATTTCACATTGAATGTTCCCTTTGAAGTTCCTTTGTAAGAGTACTGTAACTTTTAGATTAGCAACAGAATGTCTCAGAAGACTAAAATGTTTCCCCATGGGTTTGTGATTTTTATTGTCAATGTTATATTCATTTATTCTTTTGTGAAGGGATGCAAATGGTAGTCAAAAGGTGGATTTTTCAAACCTGAACAGCAAAGATGGGAAACATTAAATCCTGCCTGCTGCTGAGTTTCTTCCTTCTTTAACCAGACATTTTTTTAGAATGGGAAGGAGAGAAAACACGCTTCAAACAGCCCACGGCCGTTCCGGCCGTTGGGCTGGGGAGGCGCCTTTGCCTCCCAGCCGGAAGAGACAGACGGCGTTGGCGCCAAAAGCGCCGCACGGGACTTGAGAGGGGGTGGGGCAGTGTAGGCTTAAAGCCCCGCCCCGCCTCTCCTTCTCAGCAGTCCCGCGCGTTCGGCGACAAAGGCAGAGCTCCGGTCGTGACTCCCCCTTTTTCGAGCCTTCTGAGGCCAGGGGGCGCACAGCGGAGCTCAGCGGAGAGGCGATGTCTGGCAGCGAGGGATAGCAGCAGAGTCGCTTGGGATCAGTTGGCCAAGGAGCGCAGGACATAGCTGCGGCGGTGGTGCCGGCCCGACGGGCCAGTAAGCGCGAAGATCGCTGGTGTTGGCTGGCTACGGGGGCCCCTAGGGGAGAATGGGCTGCGAGCTGCTGCGCACGGCGGCTGTTGAAGGTTTTTGGCCGGAGAAAATGCGGGGCTGATGGGATAGTGATTGCTCGCTCCACACACTTGGTGCTGGGTGGCCACCCGGGGCTTGGGGCATGTGCCCAGGACAGGAGAATGGCACGGGTGGGCCTGTCGAAGGTTTTTGGCCGGGGAAAATGCGGGGCTGATGGGATAGTGGTTGCTCGCTCCACACACTTGGTGCTGGGTGGCCACCCAGGGCTTGGGGCAT
>NW_015162015.1:30391-30511 GCF_001447785.1 Gekko japonicus | reverse complement strand
CAGGGACAACCGGGTTTTATTCCCCACTCCTCCACTTGCACCTGCTGGTGTGACCTTGAGTCAGTCACACGCTCTGGCACAGCTGTCCTTAAAAGGGGGTGGTTTGTGTCAGAGTTCTCT
>NW_015162015.1:15776-27396 GCF_001447785.1 Gekko japonicus | reverse complement strand
CATGTCTAGCTTGATCTAGGGCAAAGGTTTGTCCTTCAAGCTTAGGTGGATTTCAATATTGCAAGCAGTGGCCTGGGGGCCTTGCTGAGCTGGTCAGCTATGATACCCGCCTGCTTGGTGGTGGTGGTGGTGGGGGAGTATGCTTCCCTTAATATGGCTGATTACACAGTGACCAAAAGCTGTAATGAGTACCGAGGGTGGTTTGGGTTCTTTTGGCCACACCCATGCTTCAGGCTGGGCGGACTGACCTCTATCGGCAGTGATATACACCTGTCGGAGTGGGGCTGGAAATAATCCTGGAGAATTACGGCAAGGGCTTTGCGAGCCCTGGGGCCTCATTGTGGGGCACGGAGGCCTAAGCAGAGGCTTGGCCTCAGCGGTGGCAGGTTGCTATGCGGTATACAGATTGCGGTCCGGTGAGCACCAGCTGACACCCATATTTGGGGTTGAAGGGGTCCTGTGAGTACAGCCTTTGTGCCTTGCGGCATGGGGCGGGGAAAACGGACTGCCTTCGGGATGGCCCTGTTTAGGTCCTCTCTTTGAGCCTTGGGGGATGGGGCTACAGGGTTGTCTTGCAATGGCTAGCCGGCCGGATGGTAGCCCCTGCAGTGGGCTCCCACCCGGGGCAGGGTGGCTCGCCCTATTGACAAGGTAAGGGAGGGGTCCTTGACCTCTGGCCTTGACCATAACGCAATTCTGTTTTGCCCTTGCCATTGGTTCCAGCTAAAGTTGTCCGTTAATAAAGTGGCCCTATAGTTAAACCCAACACTTGTGTCTGCCTCGTTATTTCCGGCTTAGGGGGCAAAAGGAGTTAAAAGAAAAGACTGAAATTTACGAAGGATCTTAGAAGGTTTCAGATACAATTTGCAGAGAGTCGGGATTCACTTAATCACACTATCTAATTTTGAAATAGCCCAAGTACAAAACAATTTCCGGAAACCCTAACCTCCCCTCTTTCTCCCATTGCATCTCAATCCCTTGACAATGACAGCCAGTTTTATCAGCTTTGGCAGCAAACGCTCGGCTGTTTGCTCCACTTTAGAATCGAAACCTTCAAGGGGAAGAGACAATTTCTCCCTCTGTCACTGGGGCCCCCAGACCTCTGAATCTCAGCAATACCTGCAAGATGAAATTCAGAGCCACCTCATTCATTTCCATGAAAACCTCCTGGAATGATGCTCCTGAAAATGACATTCGTAACCAGCCCCTTTTCCCCACCACCACCTCTTTGCCATTGCAAGACATCGCACATTACTGCATTGCCTTGGATTTTGCACTGGCAAAGGGGCTTTGACAGCCCAAAGTGAGGCACGACACAATCATTTCTAAGAGCATCGAGAAAAAAGATTAGCACAGCATCTCAAGGAGAGAAGGGGGAAGGAAAGCTCCTTTCCACTTCCATGGTTTTGACAGGAACTCATATGCAGTATAGTTGACCTCAGGCTTAAGCAAAGGTGTATGTCTGATGTCCCCTTTTGCACACTGGCAGCTGAAGCAGGGAAGACAGTTTGAGTTGTGGAAAGTTTTCTAGGGAAACAAAAAACTTTAGTGCACAATGGGTGGAAATGGAAAATGGTTGCAGAAAGTGACTAATCCAGAAAACAGAGTTTGTTTAGAGGTTACACCAAACAACGTGACTTAGAGCAGCAATTACCAACCTTTTGGTGTGGTGGTCCACATGGGGTGGGAGAGGGAGACCATCACACATCATTTTACATGCTGCAGCTGCAGAGGTATGGCTTGAACCATCATGACATTGAGAAGGACACATCTGTATTCACCAAGGCTTTCTTTAACCGAAAGCACAGATAGCTTCTTGGCTCTTAAACCCCTTAATGACAAACTAATGAACATAGTACCCACCAAATAGCCATTAGTGATATTGATGGGGGGGGATGCCCAGGACAGTGATCCTTGGAAAGGCCGGTTCCAGATTTTCAGGGGCCCTGGGCAGAGAGTGTTCAGCCCCCTCATACCCATCACTAGTCCCCCATTCTTGCTCACCCCTATGCTCCCCACGTGTCTTTCTCCTGTCCCCTTGCAAGCTCTCCCACCACCGGCAGTCACTGCCTGCATGCCCTTTCCCTGATAATGCGGGGGGGGGGCATCTCCCTTCTCCAGCAGCACTAGGCAGCATACGCAAGTGGGAGCACAGGTGACAAAGCACTCAAAAACCGGCAGTAGAAGTGTGTGTGTGTGTGCAGGCATCAGACGAGATGTGCGGGTCTGGAGTCATTAACAGCGGCCCCTGACAGAAGCCAGGGGTCCTGGCAGCTCCCCTACCTCAGGGTCTCCCGGCACCAGCTCTGATCTGTATGAGAATACAGATGTTACAAGACTGTCCCTATTTAGTTCGTTAGTTAGAGTTTATTTCGGTACATAACCAGCACAAATCAGTTAGAAACATAGTTGGATACCATACTCTAGGTACACAGCCATTAAACTGGAAATAATTTGATAAAAACTTTAAAAATACAAGTATTTAAAAAAAACAGAATTTTTAGTCTTTCAAAAATTAAGACATTCAAAAGGCTCAGGGATCGTCTATGTCACTCCTTAATGTATTCTTTGTGGATTTTATAGGCTGCAGCCAAGAATCTGGTGGAAGCAAGTGCAATCTGGGGGTTTATGTCCCTATTTTCATTTGAGGAACAGGGCATGTTGTAATTGGGGCAATGATTTGGAATGACACCTGCAAGCTCTTTGGGGAAAGGCTCACTTCTGATTGGGAATTCTTTTCCAGAATGCACATTGTTGCATGAGAAGCAGGGTGAGGGATGGGATGGAGAAGGTATCGAGTCACCTGCATTATATTTATACCATGTGTGACCAGTCCTTTAGGCATATGCAGTTCTTTCCAATTTGACCAGATGGTTGGACATCATTTTGTAAATCAACTCAGTTTAAATGGCAACTATTCTAAGAAACCTCCAAGTAAATGTTTTAACCTTCCTGGTTGTTCCATTGGATGTGTTGCCATGGCATGTAGATGCCAGCGGTGGCAGAAAAAATCTAGAAGGTGACCAGTTGCAAGATCCAGCCGTGCATGGATCCTATCCTTGACATTCGGGCTTTGCAATAGGATTATAGAGGTTTTCTGCTTGTTTCATCAAAGCTGCACCAGGAAATATGGCTGCCCCACCTAGAGAGGAAGATGGGCCACCTCTCTGCAAGCATGGACTGGGAAGTCAAAATGGCCCCAGGGCAAGCCAGGCTGAGTGGCTTGTGCAGTGCTAAGCAGAGCTTAGCTCTGTTTTCTCCTGGCTGCCAGCAGCCCTCCAGGGCTGCGGCCAATCAGGAACTTTCCCTGTAAGTTAAATGGCCAGTCCACCCTTCCTCCCTGGTACAATGCAGAAGGCAGAGAAAACTGACAAAGAGAAGGCTGCCTATCGATGGTAGCTACAACGTGGTTTATATATACAGACTCAGTCATATCAGCATACAGGTGACCATCCTTGCCATTTCTATAAGCACTGGTTTGGGCAGCCAGGTGTGTGGCTGCGGCAGCCAGAAAATGAAGAACAGGTGGGGGGTTTTAGGTGTGTTTGATCCTCTTCAATTATAAGAGATTATACTGTAGAATCACACCAATTTGTGCTAATTATTGGAAAGCCTGTTAGGGAAAAAAGTCTGAATTTTATAAATTAGCATAGAGAAAGAGGAAGGGGGAAAATCTCACAATGCAGAAAAAAAGGATAATACATCACACTGTGTACTGTGCTCATTTTCTTGACAAGCATAATTTAGTTTTAATATTTATGCTAATGCTTCATAGCATACAGCCAAATGTGCTCTGCTATAGTTGTAGAAAATTAATGAAACCGTGGTAATAAGGAAGATCATTATGGTTCAGTGTCATTGCTTTGGTTGGGGGGGGAGTCGAAGGCAAAAGACCCCCACTTGTTTGTAACTGAAATTTTATTCAGGAGAGAAAAGAACAAGGGCCTGTTGTATTCTGGTAGTCAGGAGAGTAGAGAAGGAAGGAAGGAAAGAAAGAAAGAAGGAAAGAGAAAAGTGAGAGAACAAGAGAAAAATAGAGAAAAGCAAGCAAGAAAGAAAAAGAAAAATGAGCAGAAACTTCTGCAGGTCAGGAGAGTAGAGAAGAAGGGAAGAAGGGAAGAAGAAAGAAGGGAAGAAAGAAAGAAAGAAAGAAAGAAAGAAAGAAAGAAAGAAAGAAAGAAAGAAAGAAAGAAAGAAAGAAAGAGAGAGAGAGAGAGAGAGAGAGAGTTCCTTGGAGTTCTAATGAAGCTCTCTTATTCTTATTTCCTCCTCTTACTCATCCAAAATATTCTCCAGATGGATCAAATGAACTTCTCAAACCCTTGTGTGGAAGAAGGATTCTCTTAGTGGCATATTAGTTTAGGAACACAGCCTAACTGGGTTTTTTTTAAAGAGCCTTTCATTTCCCTCCCCATATGAGAAGAAGAAAAACGAAAGAAAAGGGAAAATAAGAGAGGGAAGAAAAACAACAAAGACATATCCTGAAAGAGATATAGCCGGGGAGTCACAGGCAGCATCCTAACTGCATCCAATGGCAGAAAAACAAAAGCCATTTATCACATTATTTAGCCTGTGTGTGTATAATAAAAATGGCTCATGCTTTCTGGTAAGGCTCCATTTGTAGATGGCTCATAAGGTAATAAAAATGATGCATAGATGTTACCCGAGTGAAGAGCATGGGTTACAAATAGATGGCTCTGTCAGATTCAGATGGCAGAGATTTTTTGCCATTCCAGATGCTTTTAGAAAGGGGGGGGGAGAATAATAAACAGAACAAAATACTGGCCTGGCACCTCATTTTCAGACGCCCTCTGGACACTGCTGCTTGTACAAGAAGAGCTGTGTACGTCCTTACCAGTGGCTGGAGAAGAAATTGTTTTCCCAGTGCTCCATAAAAAGGTAAAGGTTCCCTTGCTTGAAAGCCAGTCGAATCCAACTCTCATCTCAGTTTCAAAGCCAAAGAGTCAGCGCTGTCCGAAGACATTTCCGTAGTCATGTGGCCGGCATGACTAAACACCAAGGTGCACGGAACACTGTTACCTTCCCACCAAAGTGGTACCTATTTATCTACTTGCAATTTCTTGCTTTCGAACTGCTAGGTTGGCAGGAGCTGGAACTAGAGATGGGAGCTCACTCCATCATGCGGCACCCGGGTCTCGAACTGCTGAACTACTGACCTTCCATAGCCTGCAGTTCAGCGTCTTAACCACTTGAGCCACCGCAGCTCCTTACACAGCTCTATACACAGCTATTAAATCAAAGTACTTTACTAAAGCAACGACCTGAGGAGAAAAGGTTCACAAATCTGGGAAGCACAAAACTCTCATCGAACATCAGATTCCAGTTCCTCACACCACCACCCAACAAGTAATTGGCCCTCAGACAACAGCCTAGAGTTGCCAGCTCCAGGTTGAGAAATACCTGGAGGTTTTGGGGTGGAGCCTTGGGAGGACAGGAACTGAGGAAGGGAGGGACCTCATTAGAGTTGGCAGCTCTGGGTTGGGAAACACCTGGAAATTTGGGGGTGGAGCCTGGGGAAGGCGGGGATGTTGTACTGGTGGAGAATGTGGTGTCTATCGTCCGTGGGAGCGTCTCCATTCCCAGCTTCGCAACCGTTAGAGAGTCCAACAGTATCCAGCGTGCAAGAGGCCTCCTAATTGGTTATGGCTATGGGGGGGTGCATACAAATGCCCTATATCCTATTATGCACACAGGTAACCCGCCATTCCTAACAGTGTTCATGTTATCGCATCTCTGGCTTTTCAATAAAAGTAAAACCTTCTTGGAAGCGTGTACTTCGTTGCTTAGCTGTGGGTCCTGACATTCTGTTAGGAATCCTTCATTCCCTATCTCAGCACATCTCTCTCTACCCGAGATAAGCGACGGAGAGGGGAGACCATCCCCTAAGGAGTCAAATGGTGAGGACGAGAAAACTCCCATGACCCAGGCGCAGGTACTGGTGACTTTGACGCCACCGGTAACCAGCGCTGTGGGGGGGGGGGACTCTCCTGAAGTCCTCATCAACTCACATGTTCCTGACCCCCCTGGGTCCGAAGCGAAGGACCGGGCCGGGCTACCAACCAAGCTCCAGTTGGAGCCACTTATCCAGACTCAACAGCAGATACTTATTTGCTGACACCCCCCCCCCCCGAGAGACAGTTTGACAGGGGCCTCGCCGCATCGGGTTCCATTTGAACCGGTCGCTAGTTCCTGGGTGATGGAGAGATCGAAAACCAGGAGTGGCCAGGTGTTCCCGGACGGGGGACTGGAATTGGCCAAGCGAATGGAGGTGCCTGATCGAGAGAGACGGCACCTGCAGCAGATTCTGGAAGATATCATCCAGGCTATCTCGGAACTGGTGACCCGGGCCGTCAGGGAGGCGAGAGAGGCACCACTGGTAGCCCCAGTGGTACTGGCAGGGCTGCCGGAACCGGCCCCGGGGGTCCCGGCCCAACCTAGAGAAGCGCCACCACCAGGACCAGTGGAAGCTCCGGTGCCTGCACCGCAACTGGCTAGCCCAAGGGGACAGGCGGTGCACCACCCAAAGGACTTAATTGAAGCTACATTTGATGAAAATCCAGAGGAGCTATCCTACTTTTTGGTGTGGGTGCAGAAATTCGTGGATCGCTTGGGCCACCTGCTCCCTGACAACAGCAGTCGGATTGATGTCGTGGCTGCCCAGCTCAGAGGCCCCGCGGCAGCTTGGCATGTGGGGCTCCACAATGCACAGGGCCCGGAACTTACCAACTTGGACGCTTTTATGTGGGCGTTGCGAGCCCACTTCGAAGATCAAAACACGGGGCCTAGAGCGCGGGCATTCCTTTCCTGTGCACACTAAAACAAGGGCGCAGATTGGTGCGTGAGTATTCAGCTGTGTTTAAACAACATGCAGCCAAGGTGCAAACCTGGACTGACAACGTGTTGGCCGAACTGTACCGAGTAAGACTGAACCGCGAGATCAGGGAGACGGTCCTGAGAGCAGTTGACCCGGTCTCCCTCTCCGCCTGGATGCAGGAAGTGGAAAGAAGAAGAAGAAGAAGAGGAGATTGGATTTATACCCCGCCCTTCACTTGGAGTCTCAGAGCGGCTTACAAACTCCTTTCCCTTCCCCTCCCCTCAACAGACACCCTGTGAGGTGGGTGGGGCTGAGAGAACTCTGACACAAACTGCTCTTTTTCAAGGACAGCTGTGCCAGGGCTTGTGACTGACCCAAGGTCACATCAGCAGGTGCAAGTGGAGGAGTGGGGAATCAAACCCGGTTCTCCCAGATTAGAGTCTGCGCACCTAACCACTACACCAAACTGGCCGAAAACTGCTTGCAAACCCTGCGCTTGGATATAGCAGCGGCAGTGGGGCGCCCGGCCCCTCAAGCACCAAAAGATAAACCAATGAGGCAGACGAATGCTAAGCAAGAGCTACGCATGCTGCAGGGCTTATGCCTGAGGTGTGGAGAATGGGGCCATTTCGCGGCCGATTCCGGGGGACCCGGGCACCGAGAGATGGTCGAAGGGGTGCCCAACCACCCCTGTGAAAAACAACAACGGGAAAGCCGAAATTTGCTAAAGCCCTGAAAGCAACTCCTGCGGAAGAGGGAGCGGAATTGAGTGGAGAGGACCCCGAGCCGGCGGGAAACGGTTCAGTCCTGCTGTAGAAGGCGCAGAACAGTAGGGCCTGCAACCAGAGGCGCCAAACGCGGTGAGCAATTTCCCCTTCCTGTTTTTCGTGACTGTCTCACTAATTAATCCTGATCTCGGAACCCACATCCGAGTGAGAGCCCTAATTGACTCGGGGTGTGGGAGAGACTTGATCAACCCTTCTTTGGTTACGGGACTTGAAGCTGGGATAATAAAGTTAAAGGAGTGCAGCTGTTTCTAGATGACGTGCTCATCACGGCGCCGGATGCCTCAACCTTTGCCAACCGGCTCCGGACTGTGCTTCAGCGGTTCGACTCAGCCGGTCTAAAGGTCAAGCGGGAGAAATGCCTACTCGAAGTTCCGAAAGTGGAGGTTTTGGGTTTCACCGTGGATGCCCACGGAATCCACCCCGCGGCCGAAAAAACCAAGGCCATCACGCAGGCCCCCCCGCCCATGTCAAAGACGGAGTTGCAGGCTTTCCTAGGCTTGCTTAATTTTTATCATTCCTTTCTCCCTCTGAATGCGTCGGTGGCGGAACCTCTGCACTGCCTGCTGGACAAAAACGCTCGGTGGGTTTGGGGACCGGAGCACGCCACCACTTTCCAGGCGGTTAAGGACCTTCTTATCTCAAATTTGGTCCTTTCCCATTTAAACGAGGCGTTACCAGTGGTCCCTTGCCTGCGACGCCTCTCCGTACGGGGTAGGGGTGGTTCTGGGCCACCAGCTACCAGATGGCCGGGAGGTTCAAGTACCTTACTATTCTTGTACCTTGTTGTTGGTGGAGCACAACTATGCACAGATCAACAAGGAGGCACTAGCGATTGTGGCCAGGGTGAAGAAATTTCACCATTACCTGTATGGCCGGCCTTTTACAATCCTGACAGACCATAAACCGCTACTTGGCCTCCTTGCCCCTGACGGCCAGACCCCCCAGATGACTTCGCCCCGGGTGCTCCGGTGGTCTGTTTTCTTGGCAGGCTACTCTTATGCGTTTCTTCACAGGCCAGGGAAAGCGATGGGACACGCTGACACTTTGAGCCGCCTTCTGCTGCCATCCATGGATCCGGACCCGGCTCTGGCTCACCAGGTCGCCTTGCTGGAGGCTCTTCCAGGTCGGACAGTACACGTTCGTCAGGGGGCCCGCCGAACGGCCCGGGAGCCAATCCTTTGCCATGTCTTGGACTGGGTGAGAAGGGGGTGGCCTACGGCCGTGGCAGGGGTGGACTTCACAGCATTTGCCTCCCGCAAGGACGAGCTGTCGTCCCACAAAGGCTGTTTAATGTGGGGTGGCCGGGTGGTGATTCCGACTCCATTAAGGGAACGAGTCCTCACAGCGCTACACGACACACATCCGGGAGTAGTCCGGATGAAAGCCCTGGCCAGAAGTTATGTCTGGTGGCCAGGGCTGGACCAGGACATTGAGGACCGGGTGAAGCGCTGTCAGCCCTGCCAAGTATCCCAACCTGAGCCTCCCCGAGCTCCCACCAGGGCCTGGGAATCGTCACACAAGCCCTGGTCTTGGCTCCACCTGGACTTTGCAGGGCCATTCCAGGGTCAACTCTTTTTTATACTCGTGGATGTGTACAGCAAATGGCTCGAGGTCATCCCGGTGCCGTCCACGTCCTCACGAGCAGCCATCCGGGCCATGTGGCACATCTTCAGCACCCAGGGGATTCTGGACACCCTGGTCACCGACAATGGTACAGCATTTACCTCTAGCGAATTCCAGGACTTTACCCGCTATTATGGAATTCGCCACGTCAGGTCGGCCCCGTTCCACCCTGGGACCAAAGGCCAAGTCGAGGGCATGGTGCGCACAACTAAGGAGGTGCTCTGCCGCTTGGATAGTAAGGACTGGGACTACAAGCTGGCAGCTTTCCGCTTTGGCCAGAGAACGACGCCCCACACCACGACGGGATGCAGCCCAGCGGAGCTCCTTTTGGGACGGTGCCTGACGACCCGGCTGGATCACCTTAATCCCGATCGAGCACTGGAAGAGGAACCGGCCACAGAGTCACCCGAGGCAGCCAGAGGGTTTTTCCCCAAGGATCCGGTCTACACCCGGAACTATGCACAAGGCCTGCCATGGATTCCGGCCCAGGTGGTGAGAGTCCATGGACCCCGGTCGTATGAGGTCTCCAGGGAGGACAGCCAGATACTACACCACCACATTGATCAGCTGTGGCAGCGGGTACTGCCACACGACCCAGAGGACTACGAGGACCCAGACACCCCGGAAACTCCCACTCCATCTCAGATCCTGGACAACCTGGCCCAGCACAATGAGGTACCCTTCGACCCTCCAACAGACAGTACGACTGGGCCCCGAGAAACCGCGCTGCCAGCACCACAGCTGCCAACACCGGCCATCTGTCAGCCGAATGTTACGGTGTCACCTTCTGCCCCGGTGCCCACACCTCGCCGCTCAACGAGAACCTGTAAAGCACCCTTCTATCTGCAGGACTTTGTGTGTGGGTGACTTTTGGACCAAGGGGGGAGGGGTGTAATGTATCCATCCCAGACATGTGCATGGCCATTTCACCACGTGGTCATGTGAAGCAGCCGAGCTTCGCTCGCAGTAACAGTGGGACAAGCGGATCCTAGCTGGGGCCTATCGGCAGGCTAGGCTCCCAGCCGAGAGCCTATGGAACTCTCAGACACTGTAAATAGCCAGTCACGTGTGTGGGTGTGTTTTGGGTGCAGGGTTGTTGCACATATAAACCAGCCTGTGAGCTGGTTAGTTTGTCTTGTTCCGAACCTTAAATAAAGTCTTAGAGCTGAATCACTGCGTTAGTCTAAGGACTCTTCAGTCCCCATTGGGGAGAGAGGCAGGGTACAAGTAAATTGAATAAACTGTGTAAACCTCTAGCTAGCAGCCCTACAGAGACAGATTTCTTTAAAGCATAACCCTTAACAATATTCACAAGTTGCAGAGTGTGTAGTGTTTGCTTAGTTTTTCTTTATATCTGTGTTTAGGAATTGTCATGTTACATTCAACCAGTACCTGGATAAATGTATGGTTCTGATTCACATGTCAACACATGTACAGCTGGACATGTGAATCAAAACCGTACATTTATCCAGGTACTGGTTTTCAGTTTCATTTGTAAAGTGAAGGCACTTCGGCTCTTTCTTACAAATGGCTGGATGCACACACACGTGCAGGATGCAGGGTTAGGGTTGCCAACCTCCAGGTAGCTAAGGTAGACATGAGAATCTGATCTAATAGCGCAGACTAAACGCTGTATGCTTTTAAAACAAATAAATATTTAAATAACACGTCTAAGTGGGTTTTTTGTTTTTGTATTATGAAATGTTCATAAGTATTTTAATATCCAATTTTTATTATTTCATACAAACACAATGAAAAAAATACGATATCATAAACCAATCACAAGACAGATAGAAAGCTCATGAATAACAAAGGAAGACTGCATGAACTATACTTTCTGAAGAAGACCTGAAACTACCTGGGATTTGCATTATTAGTAGTTCAATTTAAAGAGTTTAAAGATAGCCACACCCATGTGGACATATTGTGGAGTTCTAAGCCTTGCCAAGCTCATTTCGGCATTTAGCGGATGTTCCACGGCTTTTGAAAATATTGGTCTGGTTCATAGTTTTTATCTTTATTGATACCATTGTTTAAAAAGGACCTTTTCCCACTTTGGTGACTTTGTAAATGTCCATTATTCATGAGCTTTCTATCTTGTGATTGGTTTATGTTATTGTATTTCTTTTTCATTGTGTATGTATGAAACAATAGAAAACTAGATATTAGAATTCTTATGAACAATTCATAATACACAAACAAAAAAACCCTAGACATGTTATTTGAATATTTATTGTTTAAAAAGCATATAGCATTTAGCTTAGGCTATTAGATTAGAACCTCCAGGTAGTACCTGGAGATCTCCTGCTATTACAATTGATCTCCAGAGAACCAAGATCAATCCCCTGGAGCAAATGGCTGCAGGGTGGGGGGG
>NW_015162015.1:8537-15754 GCF_001447785.1 Gekko japonicus | reverse complement strand
TGCTGAATGCCTTCCCCTCCCCAAACCCTGCCTTCCCCTGGTTTTTTTTGCAGGTATTTTGCAGCCCAGAGCTGACAAACATATGCAGGATGTACATGTACTTGCTGTTATTTGTGAACACGGTTCTTGTCTCCGGACAGCAATTCCCAGCAGAAAGGCCTCTTCTAGTAAGAAAAGAGCATTCAGATTCTGCAACGGAGCTCTGTTTTTATTGCCTCCTTTGATTACATGCCCCAAGCTAAGATTCATAACATTTCTTCAGGTGTTTAACCTAAACATTTGCCTGCTTCTTCCTTCACTCTTAAATCCTTCCACTGACACCACGGCCTAATGAGGATAATTCCTCCCAGGTTGGCCCCCAAATAGCCATTTCTCTAAATGGCAGCCAGTTTGCTTTCCTCTCTTTCTTCAGTCATCTTTTTTCTTCTTTCTCCAGGCTGCTTCTTCCTGTCAGTTAACCTTTCCTCACAAGGTAGATTCACCCCCCATCCCTCTCCTCAAAACCATTTTTATCATTTTTGTAGCTCCCTTTCCAATTTGCACCATTCATCTTGGACATCAAACAGGGGTAACTTATGGAGGGAGAAAGAAAAGCAGCTTGGCTCCCAGTCATCATTATACCTCAGTGACTCAGTCTCGGCCTGCTTTCCCTTCAAGCGGTAAATTGAGACAGGGTGGGAGGCTTCCGCTAGAAACATAGGTGCTGCAGACAATGGTGGACAGTTAATCAGAGAGTTGGGTCTTTGGAGATCTACGGCTCATTTTCACCAGATCAGGAGATGCCTGGAATAAGCTCCTTTTTTTTATCCCTTCAGAGCAGCTAAGGTCTGCGACTCTGTCTTGCTGGCTCTGTTACTCTAGTGCTCGTTGATTTGTAAGTGACATTCTGGATTAGACTTGAAATAGATTTAGAAGGGAGTAAGTGAAAGCCCTCTGATGGAAAGTCTTTTCACTCAAATGTGCTTGTCAGTAACTAGAAATATTCAAGATGGTGGAGGGGTGTGCCTCACACACCTCTGGTAGGTAGGGCTGACAAGCTGCCAGAGGCCCACAGAAAAAGGCTGTGGTCATACCAGCAGTTTGATCCAATATTGTTGCAGTACCCTTGCGGATTTAAAGAGCACGATCAGACAGTGACATCTGCCTTCCATACCCTAGTCGTCACCACCCTATTCTGCCCCAAAGTGGAGATAACGGACATGGGGGAAAGTCCGGTCCTTACAGATGCCAGGCTTTCACTCCACATTTCCAGCTGTCTGAATACCCCTGTTGCAAAGTCAAGCTGTTTGGGAAGTCTAAACCTTCCCTTCCATTTCTGCCTCCTTTTTGTTGTTGTTGTTTTGGATCAAGTAGCTATGTGCGCATAAGTGCATAATCGCCCCTGGCGTTGTCAATTACTGTGGCTAAGTAGTCATTTTGCATCAGGAGTCCCCAGAGGAGTTGTTTTTGAGTGACAAATCACCCCCCTCCAACCCCTCTCTCCTATTTCTGCATCAGAATTGCTGTTTGGGAGTATCCCATGATTGACACAAGAGTAAATATACTGAAGTCAATGGGACTACTCCAAGGAAATGAGGTGAAGGGAAGGAGGCTAAGAGAGGCCTGAGTACTTGGCAGAGGGATTGTGGAGCTGTCAAAAAGGATCTGGAGCTTCAGATACATGCTTATGTACATGCTTACCGATATTCCGGTAATGGCTACGCGACAGACGACCGATTCTCGGGCAAGCTCCCGGAGTCGGATCGCCCACACGCTGTCCGGGGGGGGTCCCGCGTGAGCGGAGATCCTAAGGAGCCCTAGGTATAAGGGCTCCGAACCAGGGGGCGCGTTTGGGAGACTGGGGGAAGCCTCTTGCCGGCACGAAAGCCGGGAATTGAGGCTCCTCCGCTTAAAGTCTCTCTTGCCCCAAACGGCCCCGGCTGCGTTGTGCCCTGTGAAGGGGACTAGCAAAGCCACCGGAATATCGGAGTGATGAAGCGATAAAGCTGAAGTTGAAAAATAAGCGTATGCGGCTAACTGTGAGTTGGAGAGCAATTTTAAAGCGGCGGCGTGAGTGCGTTCCGTCCCCCGGGAAAAGCGAAGGGAGGAGGGAGGATTCCCCACCACCACCAGGAAAAGAGATTTTTAAAAGCTAAGAGGGGGGCGAGGCGAAGACCTGTTTAAGCGCATTACCTTTTGGAAGAGACTTAAAAGCGGGCCAGAGGGAGCCATCCCTGGGCGTTGTAGCACGAACTTTCGAAGCATAAACAAAGTTGAAAAATGGCGATGCAGAAAGAGAGAGATAAGAAGCCTTTGGAACGGCAGACAAAGAAGACGGGAACTTCCTGTCCGAGTCCCGCCTCTGCTGAAACTGCTGTCAATCAAAAAGAAAGTGATCTTGCGCGCCATCTGCTGGAGGAACTGCAAAAAATAAACCGAAAGCTTGATAATATGGAGTGTGCCTTTGGAGATCAACAGAAAAAATTGACTGAGACTGCAGACAAGGTAGATGACATCGCAAAGAAATGTCTGGCGTCAACGGAAGAAATACAGACTGTTAAGAAGAAAGTGGTCAAAGTGAAAAAATCAACAGATGAAGCAAGAAAATAAATTACTGATGCTTCAAATGGAAAAGTCAAACCTGATTCTTCGATTTCAAGGATTGAAAGAGGAAGCGCGAGAGGATCTCAGAGAAATTCTAGCAACAGCGTTGGAACCACTGATTGGCAGCGAAGCGGAAAAGATAAAAGAAGAGATGGATGTGGCCTACAGAGCCTACTCCAACTATACAAAGAAGAATAAGCTGCCAGCAGAAGTGGTTGTGAAGTTCACCAAACAGCGTCACCGGGATCAAATTTTAAAAGCAGTATCAGCGGCACCCTTGAAAATTGGAGAACAATCAATTCGAGTTTTGAAAGATGTCCCATTTGAAATTAGAATGAAAAGAAAAGAATATAAAGGATTGACTTTGTTCTTACAAAAACATCAAATTAGTTACAGATGGTTAACGCCAGAAGGACTGGTCTGTAAATAAAAAGACAAGAGAAAAGATTGATTCTATCTTGAAGGCGAAGGACTTTTTGAAAAGGCACGCCAACGCAGAAGAAGAAGCAGAACTGGCCGAGTGGATGTCCGGAAAAAGCGATGAGAGCAGCAGTTCGGAAGGAGAGGTGAGAGAAGATGAAGAAAAAGGAGCAGCCGGAGGTCCAAAGTATAATTTGCGAGAGAATAAAGGAAAGCACTACAAGATTTAAGGACTTGTCTAGATGTGCCAAAGAAGAAATATTAACTCCAAAAGGACTTTACTAACATACTAATTGCCTGATTTGAAAAGAATAAGAAGAAACAGATGTTTCTCCAACCGCAGAAGAAGCCAGAACTTTGATGTGGACTTTAACCTTAAAACTAACAGATTAACATACCAGTAATTAATATCACTCACCACTTTTCTTTGTCCCGCTATATACCCTTCCTATTTTTCTAAAAAGCGGAATTTCTCTCCTTTTTAGGAGAGGGAAATAAAAGATTTAAATAAATAATAATAAAAAAGGATCTGGAGCTTCAGATACATGCTTATGTGCATGGGTGACAGACCAAAAAGAAAAAAAAGGATGCCTCAACAATCTGAATGATCGATCATGGGGTGAAGCCGGTTCAGGGTGGGATGTCTGATCAAAACTTCCCATTATGTGATAAAATTACGTGTAATTACATTACGTGTAATTAGTTGCTGGTAGGACCTTCTTTCCAGGCCAAGAATTTACCATTTCCCCTCCCTCTTTCCCCTTCATATCCTCATGCTTGCTCAGACAACAGAAGATCCTTCTTCCTTCTACAGAACTGTGATTGGTCCTGGCCTCCATGGCAGCCATTTTGGGGGGGGATGGCTGTAGCTCCTTCAAGAAAGAGCAGTTGGATCCCATAGTCACAGTGTTGTGGTTGGCCTTACACCCCATGGCACCCATTTTGAGGTGGCACCCATTTCCTTTTCTTAAAAGTCCCAAAGTACCCACAGACTAAGCAAGGCATACTACACAAGATTGTAGTAAGGATCAGGGCTATTTTTGGGCAGGAACGCACAGGAACGGAGTTCTGGCTGGCTCCCAAGTTGGCCACGCCCAGCAGGAACTCATTAGCATAATAGGCCACACCCAACAGCAGAAACGCATTAGAATTGGCTACATTAGGGGTGTGTGGCCTAACATGCAAAAAAGTTCCTGCTACAAAAAAAAAGCCCTGGGTTTTGACCACAAACAAGGTCAACAGAATAAGAAGCAAAAGGTGGGCGTGGCTGGATGACCACACTTCTGGTAACATGGGTTTGTGGCCTAATATGCGTAATGAGTTTCTGCTGTTGGGTGTGGCCTATTATGCTAATGAGTTCCTGCTGGGCTTTTTCTACAAAAAAAGCCCTGGTAAGGATTAAAGGGGGGGGGGGAATCATGTACCACTACTCTGCCCAGAGCTCCTTGGAAGGTGAGATAAACATCTAATAGCTAGGTAATGGGAAATGACACATAAACGTCTGCTTTAGTACTAGTCAAAACATCATTCAGTGCCATAGCAGAACACAGGTCCCTTTCAGCTGCTGGCTTCTGTGAGAGGGGAGGGGAGAGATATAAAAAATGAATGCATGTGAATAAAGAAAAAAAATAAAGTAAAACCTTAATTTATGTTTTCACTGAGCCTAAGTTTTGGGTTCAACTTTAACATTTTTGGGGTGGGGTACCTTTTTCTTTTCAGCATTTTGGGCACAAAAGGAAATCAAGAGTAGCTACGTCGATTCCGGGAATTTCTTGGTGACTGCATACTAATGAAAGAATAACGATGATGTGCAGTTCTGGGGATCATTCGTAAATGTCCACCCGCAGTACTTGGGTTTTATGGCGGAAAGGTTGAATCCCAAGGGACCAGGGTGTATAAGCAGTTTCATAATACAAAAAAAAATTAAAACATAAAAAATAAATGAAGCTCATAGAATGCCTACCCATGAAAGAAAAGATCTTCCTCTGTTGCAAAAAGAGGCTTTGACTTTACAAGACCTCCACAAAAACGGTCTTCCATAACTTTCAGTGCAAGCCTAAGAACACATCCTCAGAAGTAAGTCCCACTGAACAATAAGGTTGCCAACTTCCAGGTGTTGGCTGGAGATCTACTTCTATTACAACAGATCTTCAGGCAACAGAGGCCCCTGCCACACGGCAGGGGGCACATGGAGGTTAAAGAGACTTTTCTGCACAATTGGGGCATTCCCCAGGTGTGCAGAAAAATCTAAAATGTTTTTAAAAGTAGGGGGAGGAAAGAGAGAAATCCCCCCAAAAGTAAAACTGTGTTCTCTGCGCATGCGTACTTACTGAGCTGTGGAAAAAGCAAATAATTGCCTCTGTTGCTGCCCATGCCACTGCTAGGGCTGCTGGGAAAAGCTGTTGGAGCCACAAGGTACCCACCAAGGCAATACCCGTCCCAGCCACTGCTCGGCCTGCTGCAGCAAGACCCGTCCATTCATGTCAACACAGGAACCGTCCCCACCACCGCCAGGACTGCCAGAAAATAGGAGGACAGTAGGGGGACTCCCAGGGCTGCCAGTCTCTCCCCCCCCCCAATTTCCAAATATTTCCTAACCCAGACCTGGCAACCCTACTGAACAGACCTAGGTAAGATTCTAAGTAGACCTACTTAGGATTGTGCTCTAAGACTCAATTGTATCAAGACGGTTAGCCTGAATCCTTACAACTTTTTGTGATTGGCCCCAGAACTCCACATAGCCATTTTGTGACTGTTCCCTCAATCAGCCATTCTCAAAATTCCAAAAGGGTCTACAGGTTTAATAAAATTGGTAACCCTGATCCAATACATCTCCTGCCACCATTTGGAGGAGTAGTAGGCAACAAGAGCTGCCAGCAGGAGATCACCCACCACGACAGGAGACCTGGCAACCCAGATTGTGAAGTAAAAATCATGCCATCGAGCCTGTCTGATTTTTAACGTTTTACCAACAGTAAGCATTTTTGTTTCACATTTCAGTCAGAGCACTCTTTCTAATGGAAACTGACATTTTTGGTATTCTGGGAAGTCCTCCCCATTTACAGCTCTTCGGGCTTCTAGGCAGGCACTGGTTTGTTTCCCAAATCTGCATGTGACACATATTGCAGAGATCATCAGGGTAATTAGTGCAGTTTAATGTCTCATCGCTAGCCCTGTATCTGACCTCAAACGCCAGCTGCCAGAATTCAAGATGGCTGCCAAGTGGACACTTTCCTTTCCATGGTGCAGAACAGTAACTAGACTGCAGATAATTAGAGAAAATGAAAGGCTACACAAGTGCGTGTGTGTGCATACGACAATAGAAAATGTGGTCTCATATATATATAGAGAGATAAATTTTAGATTGTCCCTGTTGTGGTGGGGGGATATATGATGTTATGAATAAGACCCTGGTTGGCCTCTGGCTTCAGAGAAAACATTTTCACATGGGAACCGAGCCATAAAATTCTCTTGTTACATGCAGGGAAGAGAGGTCCCCACATTTATGGAGACAAATGGGAAGAAGAGTGATAACTGTGCACCCACCTGCCAGGAAGAGGCAAGATAGATCATTTTCAATACCCTGAGTTAGGAACATAAAGACCAAAGACATGCAACATGTTATGACTAGGAAAAAGCAGATGACATCTCAGCTCATCACAGGTAGGTCCTTCCCAGCTGAGAGGCAAAGAGTTAAAAAAGTTTAGGGCTCTGTGCAAAGTGCACAAGCCAAGAATGGAGAGAAATAGAGTGAGGTCTGCATCTACCATTCTCCATTTCAAAATCCTGGTCTTTATTGTATCCATTCCTCTGAAAGGCATGTCAATGAAAAACTGATGAGCTGCGGAACTTAAACTAGTCTCATGTTTCGATTCTTTTCTTAGTTTTTGGAAACCTTTGTACTATTGTTCTGATATCTAATCCTTTGCTTCTGTGCTCCTAGTCAATAAAGAAGTACATTAATTGATTTTTTTCCCTGTTAAAGATCTCAGAATATGACCAAAGTTCTTACCCAAATGCCTAACCGTTTATCCACAGATAAACCAATCACCTGACAGGGCTAGAGAGTTAGTGGGTAGGAGTGAGGAGAATAATTAACCTGCACTTATGCAGGCAGATAGGAACTCTCCTCTCAGAGATTCAAACTGCTGAGGGGAAGGTTGTAGGGCAGACAAATTTTCATGGTGGCAGAATTCTACTGAAAGGAGAAGAAT
>NW_015162015.1:946-8488 GCF_001447785.1 Gekko japonicus | reverse complement strand
GCGTGCAGAAGAGGAGAGCGGGTCAAGGAGTGGTGAGAATCAGGACAGTCCCCAGTGCCAGCCACAAATAACAGGACAACCATATAAGGGTTTAACTAGTTTATCTAAATGGCCGGTCTACAGTATGAGCTACTACCCTGTTTTAAGGACCGACTCTCATCAGTGGCATTTCCACATCAGTGGCTATAAATATGGCCTGCAATTTACTGCTGGCTTTGTTTGTCCTCATCATAAGAACTCTGCTAAGAGGTGCCAAGTTTCATCTGTCCCCCCTCAACACACTGCACAGAGAACTAAGGATCTAGTTGATGCTGTTCAGACTTTCCATTTCACACTGAGCCTGCCATGGAACGACTGATGGGTATCACCTTTGGGTGCTTACCAGTTCATTCTGTACCAGAATTGCTACATTCCCAGTTTGATGGGTGAACCCTCACCAGTGGAGCTAAATGGAGCAACATGGAGGAAATGGGCAGAAGCCATTGTATGATGCCCCAATGGAAGTCAGAACTGAAGTTGCTGCATCATGCAGTGCTCTAGAAATTTCCCTGAACTCTGTGGGTTTTACCATAGAGTTTCAGGGAAACTCCACCGTTGTTCTGAGTCAGGCTGCAGGTCTCCAGGGTCTGCAGCAGACAAGCTGCCTAAGGCCAGAAAGAGCGAGTGTAGAGAACTCTGTCAGGTAACAGTACAGGGCTCAGAGTTAACAAGTGACAGTGTCCTGATCAACAAGGGCAGAGACAGGGAGATCGGAAAACGGATTATCAAGAAATAGTCCAGGAGTCAGAATTATCAAAGAGTCATCCGGTCAGTAGCAGTAACTTCAGCATTTAGGAAGATGATGTGTCCATGCCCATGAGTTCCTCTCATGAGTCTTTGTAGCCACTGCGGTTGCATGTAGCCGGCTCCTACAATGACTCGTCTTCACTGTCAGCTGGCCACTGGCATTGAACCACAAGTGCACTCTTACACCTAGCCTGTAAGTCCTGCCTGAATATTTTCCTGTGACATTTCAAGGGTACTGGTGAACTTAGAGAAGTGGGAACAAGTGGCTGGTCTTTGGCTGCTGGCTTATAGCTATAGGGCTATGGCAGCTCTCCATCCACTCTCAGCTGCAGGTCAGGGAATGCCTGAATCTCATTCCCCTGTTGCTCTACTGCTGTTTGCTATGGGCTGGCCACACTGGGGCCCTCCTCATCTGAGGAGTCTTTACTGTCACTAATCCATGGCTGGTCCATGACAATAGTGTTGTGTTTACACAGATGGAAGCTGCAGCACAACACCATTTTGCCAGATCTCTACCACCCCAGTCCCATGCTGGTTGGTGGTGCTTGGGCTGGAAAGTACCTAATTCCTGCAACCACTGCTTTTGGCTTAACCAATCTCAAAAACCTGGCCTATTTTTTCACATCCCGCCTGTGACAGCATGAAGCAGTCACAAAAATGGTTCTCTGAAAAGGGGTCCCCTGTGACACAATGGACCCTTCATCATATGATGCCTCAGGGTACTCGACAAACTGCCTTTCTATAACAGCAACCTCTCCTCTGCCTGTAATCTCTAGTTATGGCCTAAGCAGTCCAAAGTGCAGGCCTATTTGTACCATCTCCTGGAAACAATTTGGACCAGGTGGAAAATGATCTCTTATTTAGTTATTTACTTAAAACATTCATTAGCCTCCTTTCTTCCTTACAGAGTTCAAGGCAGTTTACATAATATAAAATACATAAAAAACATAAAAACCAACATTTAAAACCACTATTCCAGACTGCTAGTGAACTTAACCAAATGCAGGCCTAAATAAAACTGTCTTCAGCGGGGCTTAAAAAAAAAGAGGGAAATGAAGTTTTCAATCTGTATACTAAAAACTCATGAACTTTAAAATATTTTCAAAAGAATGTTGTCGAAAAGGTTCTGGAACTCCATTCTGGTGTGTTCCCCCAGAAAAAAAAAACCCTGGCTCTTCAGATGCCTCCTAAAGATCCAAAGTGAGGGGCCTGTGGGGCAACTTTCGGGAAGGTTGTTCTGGGGAGGGGCCCTGGCTCAGTGGCAGAGCATATGCTTGGTATGCAGAAGGTCCCAGGTTTGATCCCTGGCATCTCCAGTTGAAAGGACCAGGTAGCAGGTGACGAGAAAGACCTCTGCCTGAAGACCCTGGAAAGCTGTTGCCAGTATGAGCAGACAATACTGGCCTTGATGGGCCAATGGTCTGATTCAGTATAAGGCAGCTTCCTGTGTATCCATAATCATGGGATTTCCTTCTTAAAAGTCCAACCACAGGGGACCCCAGAATTCCTGCTTTGCCCTGTAGTGACTAGCTAATCTAGGGTTGCTGACTTCAGCATGGCAAATTCTTGAAGACTGATAGTGGTACTAGGAAAGTCAGAGTTTTGGGAGGAGAAAGACCTCAGGGGAGCTGTGATGCCTTAGAGTCCACCCTCCAAAGCAGACATTTCCTCCAAGGGGACTGAACTCTGTGGTTTGGAAATCTTTTGAGTAGTAGGGTGGCACTTTCTGAACATTCCATACACTCCTAGATCAATTGGCTCCATGATGTGTCACTCAGAAGCTGTCCCTATCCACTGGCTGCGTTGCCTGAGTCCCGCCCACAGTGCGCTCCATCAGCCATTGGCCATCAGCCGCCACTTAAGAGTACTCGTGTGCTCCTCTTCCCCGCCTCTTCCCCACCCACTCCAGCCACTGTTCCCTGTCAGAATACGTTCTCTCTCCTAAGGAAGACACTTTGCCTGCTTGGCTCCTCTGTGGGACTAACTTTTCCCTCAGTGGCTGTTGGCAGGCAACTAAGGCCCCAGTCACACTGGGAAAATTGACGTGACCAAAGTGCGGCTTTTTAGAGCCACACCAAAAGAGACACGTGGCGGCGGGATCAGACAGATCCCCTGAGCCGCTGCACAGTTGCTCCCCGGCACGATCAGATGCCGGGGGGGAGCCAGTTTTGACTAGAGTTGCCAGCTCCAGGTAGGGCGTTAAACAAGTCCCAAAACACCAGACACAGCCATAGTCAAACGTTACCAGAGGTCAGAGTCCAGATAGCAAAGCCAAGAGCATCGTCAGATTCAAAGCTGGGAGTCAGGAGCCAGAGCAGAAGTCCACAAACACAAGCCGAGTCCAAAAAGCCACAGAGTCAAACAGTAATCAAGGTGCAGAGCTTCTGGTTCTATGAACAAGGTTGCCAGCACAAAGTGCTCATGGCCAGAGGCCCTACTATAGTGCTCTGGCTCATTAACCCATTAACACCTTTGTGCGAGGTCCTGGCTGCTGTTAAAACTCAGGGCTCAAGGATCTCCGCCCTCTTGAATG
Source organism: Gekko japonicus (assembly GCF_001447785.1). Taxonomy (NCBI): domain Eukaryota; kingdom Metazoa; phylum Chordata; class Lepidosauria; order Squamata; family Gekkonidae; genus Gekko; species Gekko japonicus. The sequence goes on along the minus strand of NW_015162015.1, from coordinate 5,169 downwards.
TGCTTCTTTTTGTCGGCTAGCCAGATCCTGACGTCTTCTATCCCTAAGCCGGCTTACAGGTGAGGGAGATGCAGGTGGTGAGCTGCTTACGGCCTGATCAATCCCAGGTGCAAACCGTCCTGTAGTTGGCTCAGATTGCTGTGTATCCTCCTCCGTACTTACAGTAGGTGCAGATCCTGATGCTTCTTCAGCTCTTAAAGGCACGGAATCCTCCCCTCTTAGGCTGTCAGGAGCTGGATCTGGGGCTGAGTCAAGGGCTGGCATGACAGGGGGAGATGTTGTCTGGAGTTCAGTTGTGATACCTGGCGATCTTCAGGCTCCAACTGGAGATTGGCTACCCTAGACGTACCAGTCAGCACTTTAGAGTAGTGTCTGCTAGACCCAGGTTCTTGCTGTGGCAGCTGACTGGATGATTTTGGACCAGTCACAGACTTTCAGCCTAACCTACCTCTGGGTTGTTATGTAAGTCAAAAGGGGGAGAGGAGAATGATGTAACCTGCTTTGGTCCCCATTGCAGAGAAAGACTACTTTTCCTCCTGGGGAACCACTGTTGCCAATCTCCAGGTGGAGGCTGGAGATCACTTAGAATTACAACTGCTCTCTAGGAGGGAGGGGGGAAGAGATGGAAAGATAAAGTCAGAAGAGCAGATAAAGGTAGGTTGATGGTTGGCTGGGAGGGAGATAGGGTTGCCAACTCCAGGCTGGGAAATTTCTGTGAGATTGGAGGGTGGAGCCTGGAGAGGTTTGAGGAGGGGTGGGACCTCAGACAGGTACAATTCCATAGACTGCACTCCCCAAAGCCTCTCCCGTTGGTGGGCCATGCTTTATTTTATTTATTTATTATTCAACTTATACCCCACCCCCCTGCAAAGCAGGCTCAGGGCGGCTTACATTAATTAAAACAAATTCCATAATATATAAATAGCAATTAAAATCCATTAAAATCAATATAAAACAATTCAGTTTCAATAATAACAACAACAACAACAACAACAACAACAATAATAATAATAATAATAATAATAATAATGTGCTGTCGATGGTTTCACTAATTATACAAGATGGTGTACTTTTTATAAGTTTGTTCAGTTACTCAATGTTCTTCACACAGGCCGGCCATCACAGCTCCTAGTTGAAGGCCTGGTAGAAGAGCTCCATCTTGCAGGCCCTGCAAGGTCCTGCAGGGCCCTGATGTCTTCTGGGGGCACATTCCACCAGTATGGAGCCGCCACTGAAAAGGCCCTGGCCCTGGTGGTAGCAAGCCTGGCGTCCTTAGGACCAGGGAGGGTCAATCGATTTTGAGACCCTGACTTTAGTGGTCTCTGGGGTATGTATGGGGAAAGGCGGCCCCTCGGGTATGTCGGATCCTGGCCATATTGGGCTTTATAGGTAAGTACCAGCACCTTGAAGCAAATTCAGTATGCTATTGGCAGCCAGTGCAGTGTCTTCAGCACAGGCTGGATGTGCTCCCATCTAGGGAGGCCCATCAGAAGCCTGGCCACTGCATTCTGCACTAGCTGCAGCTTCTGAATTTTTGACAAGGGCAGCCAGTTCTTAAAGGGGAACAGCATCCCTGGTCTTAATAGCCATGAATGCCTTTGTGAGGCCGTAAACCATCATTATAAGAGGTTATAAAAATTAGATGAAGTAAATGCAATATGTATTTTCATCTATTTGTATTTTGGTATAGCCTCACTCTTCTAGTGGGATATGCAGTCAGGCAGATTAGAAGTTGTCCTGTCTTTGCTGCCATGAAGCCAGAGGAGTAAGTAAATCTCTATTAAACACCCAGCATTGCTACTTTCCGAGATCATACATCTTCAGTACTGGCTTGCCTGAGCAGAAATGAGCTGTAACATCCCCTATAAAACTCATTGCAAGTTGACATATAATAAACCAGTGCGCTTTCAGCCTTTTCTGCCTCGGGTATCTTCAGTGCTATAAAGAGTGCTAGTCGCAACCTAGCTCTGAGCCTCTTCACTTTGGAGCAGGAAAACAGAATGGAAACTTGGGTTGCTACTTCTCCATCTCTCGAGTGGGCCGACGTCTGTGTCAGTGTAACAAAATGCAAAGAAAATGCTAGCTTTAGAGTGGGGGTGGATGGGCCTTCAGTCTTTTCAAACATGGAACCCACCTTTAATGCCCTGAGATGATACATGGGATCCACTGGGTGGCAATCACATTGCAGGAAGTTGTGTGAGTCACATGACAGGAAGGAGACAAGAAAAACTTATCTGATGGAGACAGGAGCTGGACACTGTAAACATACATGGAGCTTTGGAGGATAGACTGGAAGGGGGGTAAAGGAGGAAAGCTGGACCAGGAGAAGAGAAAGAAGGCAAGAAGGAACTCTTGTGGGAAAAGAGTTTTCGAATTTCCTGGTGATTTAAAAAATCCTCTCAACCATTGAATGACCTTGCATTAGGGCTGCCAGTCATTCCCACTATGGTAGGAGTATGCCCACCAGCATCCATAGTTGCCTGGGTGTGGGGAGAAAAAGGGCGCTTTCACACACATGAAATAGCACATTTTCAATCCACTTCCAGTGCATTTTGCAACTGGATTTTGCTGTGTTAAATAGCAAAACCCATTTGCAAACTGCCACTGAAGTAGATTAAAACTACATTATTTAGCATAAACAGTAATGTTTGCTATGTCACTACTTCACTCGGGGGGGGGGGGGGGGAAGTGACATAGGGCAGCTCTAGAAATTGCCATGAACTTATGGTGATTCCTAAAGCTACCCTACATCACTTCCAGGTTTCAACAGGAAGTGACATAGTGACACAGCTGACATCACTGCCCCTACACACATCCCTACCCCAAACCCTCCCACCATTTGCCAGGTTCAGTCTGGAAACCTTACCTTGCATTGTTGTCCTGCTAGTCTTCTCAGTATGTTGCATGCTGAGGAGGAGGCATTGCACCTTTGCTCTCTATGAGCTGGATCCAGACTAAATTGGCAATCACCACCCATCCCCCCTTCCTGCTGCAGACCTCCCTTGTGTTATTCCTCATGTTCCCCTATTGCCCAGGAGGAGAACTTTGTGGAGATCAGTAGGCCGCAATGAGAGGATGGGAGAGGCGGGAAAGTTCCTTTCTGCCACTGGAAAATTTAGTCTTGATCCTACCCTGTGTATGCACACAAGCTGCATGTCCTTCTAAAAAGCAACCAAAAGAATGGCAGCTTCACAGAACTCACAACACAATGGGTGGGGATCCATGAGTCATGGACTAGACAACAGTTTTAGTTGACTAGTTGAGGGTGGCCTAGGAAAATGCCAATGAGGCTGTTTTCATCAGCCTGTTTTGCCAATTGGTCCCTCCACTCTTAAAGCTTTTTTATAGTATTATTTCCTGTGCGCTTCTGCAGGAAATTACCATTGTATGTTGGGATGAGAAGGTGACAGCCCAGTTATTGCCAGGGGCTAACCGGTGGTAACATATCCTGCCTATTTTAAAACAGCCAGTTTGGTGTAGTGATTAAGTCCATGGACTCTAATCTGGGAGAATCTGGTTTGATTCCCTTCTCCACTTGCAGCTGCAGGATGACCTTGGGCAAGCCATAGTTCTGTCAGAGCTGTCCTTGATAGGACAGTTCTGGAAAGAGCTCTCTCAGCCCCGCCTGCCTCGCGGGGTGTCTGCTGTGGGGATGGGAGGGGAGTGAGTTTGTGGGCCACTCTGGGACTCTGAGTGAAGGGCAGGGTTGTACAGGATAGCCCACCCACGCCTGTCCAGGGATGAGAGAGAATCCTGCCCTTTGAAGCTGTGGTCCAGTCTGTCAGTGTGTAATCAGATGCAACTGCGGGTGAGTCTTTTTTGTGTGTGCCGTTCCCCCCCTGTACAGGATAGCCCACCCACGCCAGTCCAGGAATGGGAGGGAATCATGTACTTTTCAGTACATTAAACAACAACCCACAGAGGTAGGCTACCCTCTCTGGATTCAGAACAATATGCCACCAGAACCTCTACAATAACCCCTCTCCCAACCTGAGATTAGAGGTTCAAAATCTCAGTTGGCATCTAGGGCTTAACACATTAGCACCTCATTCCCAGAGATGCACACTGAAAGAACTGGGCCATCCTCATCATCTGCTTTGAGTACAGGTGCAAATCTTCACTTGAAGATATGGAATCTGGGTCTTCCCACCATGTCATTCCGTGATGGATTGGATGAAAGGCTGGAATTAGTACCAGAACAGGAACCCTCTTCAGAAAGAACA